>NW_019213242.1:356014-419155 GCF_002532875.2 Varroa jacobsoni | reverse complement strand
ATTTATCTGCGGAGGCTTGGTCTATCGTTTCACGTTTGTCCTGTTCTGTGGCTAAGTATGAATACACGCAATTGTAGGTGTGTTTATATGCTTTCCGTGGTATTCATGTCATAGTTCAGTTGAAATTGAAAGCTAGGTTAATTTTTTACGATGAGATACTTACTCTTGCCTTTTTTGAAGTCGAGATCCGGGTCCCTTGTAAGGGCGCTATCTATCCCGTCGAGGCCCTGCGAGTCGTACAGAGAGTCCCTCGTACTCGTTGGCCTTAGGCAGAATGCCCCAAGCACGAGGAACGATAGGAATATCACAGTTGACAGATGCATTATGCTGCAGCTGTTCTATTATTGCGTGGCGTATTGCACGTAAAAGTCGGTAGGGGGTGCCCGACCGAATGCCAGCCAGGATCCACCCCTCCGCCGCTTCCAAGGCTATAATATAGCCCCACACCCTCCACCAAATGGTAGGGTAGTAGTAGTAGTAGTCAGTTTTTAAACGTTACGCCTGGCCACTAGGGTGGCCAGCTCGCCGTTCACGTCCGATGGGGACGCGTGTCGGTAGCCTCCATGAGGCCCTGAAATACCACCATCATACCAATTTAAAAGACGACGTTCTAGTTATCGTCACTGTATAATGGGATCTCACATGTCGATTACAACAACTAATATTTATCACATGTTTACTATTCGTATCTACGAAACAAAACAGGGTGAACTATTGTAATAAGTAACGTGAGAACAAAAACAAATAACTATGCCAATGTTAGCCTAATAGACCCGATTTTACCACATAACTTAACTAGCGATTCGTTTTCTCTCCCGTTACATATCGTTGTTTCTTCTATTATTACGTCCTCAGGACGCCACAAAGAACGACCCGACTATGACTGATTCTTACTTTGTAGCGGAAGACAAGAGGAAGGCGCCAGTCAAAACCATCATGTTAACTTACGCGCTATATATTTGTCAAGCAACAACCGGTAAGGGCTGAACAGTTCGAGGACTAGAAAGTCAGCTAGGCGTATAAACGGTAGGGTTGTAAATGGAAAAGCAGCTGTCATGGTAGGCACTGAAAAATGGCGGCGGCGGCAGCAACAGCAACAACGATGACGACATTAACATAGGAGATATATCCCGTTTCGGCGACATGGAGAACCACTCTTGACGATTTCAGCCAAGACAAACAGCTGAGAACTACCTATCTATGGACTCGTTTCCGTAACTGTCAAGCTATCGTCAACCGCGATAAAGATACGACGTCGCGGAGACTGTCCTAATGCTAATTAGTAAGATTAAGCGTGCTAGAAGTTATGTCATAAGGATTTAAGGCAGTGACGTCACAACAGCTGCAGCATCAGAACGAGCTCTAGGAGCATCCGGGGGTGCTAAGCGGCCTCATTGACCAAAAGACAGGAGTATGCGGCTAACTATACGACGTGAGACAAGCGCCATTAATACCACGACTTGTTCAAGCAACAGTTTATTCGACAATCAAACTCGGTAACAAAGGAAGGAAGTTGTCGATGTCTGCTTTTTTACTCACCGCGTTAGTCAGACGCCGTGAAACCTTGGTCTGCCAAAGAGGGAAAGCGACTCGACAATGACAACAACATCATCGCAATAGCAAAGAAAGCCGCTCTAGCAGCAAATGTATCGCTACGTAGCGATACATTTGCTGCCAGCGCTTACGTTGCCCAAGTGGCCATCGAGTCAAGTGAAAAGGAGATCGATCGAACAGGTACTCGCTAGCCTTTCTGCGACGACTTCACCGTCAACGAGCGCCAGCAAGCTTGCTAGCATGGTCCGCCGGTGCTTAGCTACAGCAGCACGCGGGTACGACTCGAGCGAGCAAGCGGCACTACGACAGAATTCGGCAGCCCCTTCTTTACCGTCATCATCGTGTTAAGCTGCTGCTTCCGAGGCGGTGAAGCAATTGGCAAAGGAACGATGGACAGACCGACGGAAGGGCCAATCAACGTATGGGGAATCAGCAGCGATGCAGCGCCACAATTGAATGCGTTGCGCAGGCCGTAGGAGCCGGCCAACAGCAGACGGCAAAAAGAGCGGGCGAAAATGTACGAGCGAGAAAAGGGAAAAAAGGTTCAAGAATCAAACGAGGATGAAGAACAAGAAACAACCAGCGAAGAAGCAAAGGAGACCTTCTTTTCGCCTGGCCGTGTGCTTGGCGCCAGTAAGCCATCGAAGGCAAAGGAAAAATATTAAGGATATGGACGAAAGGACAGACCCTTCTCTGTCCGAACGATATACGAACGCTTGATGGCACAGAAATCGTGACGAACGGACAATTCAACAACGAATCAAGTAACGACTTGCTGGCTGGCTAACTCACCACAGCCTAACTTGATGCTTGCTTGTAAACGAAAGCTCGGTGATAGCACGAGAAAAAGCGGTAACGGCCGTACGAGCAGAATATTAGGAAAGGAAAAGTCAGAAAATGCAGAAAAGGTGCAGAGGCAATAACCGTTCAGCGGTGTCACAGTCGACGGTACCGCCACATGCAACAAAAGACACGAATGGCTGAAAGCCATAAAGAAAACGAAGTGGTTGCTACAACGATGCTGCGGGGACGGACGCAAGGATGAGGTACAAGACTAGACTTCAGATTGATTAAAGAAGAGAACGTCAAAGGTCCTTGGAATATCTAATGAGCAGGTAATCCGATCAAACAAATCTCGAAAAAAAGGGCGAGTCAATAAAAATGAAGGATCGCTGACACTGGCTCCGCAAAGTAACCTTTCTCGCTAGGTCGTCCTGTTAGCGTCCAAAGGACTAGGAAAATAATAGGGAAGTACGTGCGCACAGTGAGCGATCGCCAAATCACTTGATTGGCTCCTTCTGAAAACGCTGGATCCGGCTTCAGGAAAGATTGCTGTTGGCCAATGCGGTACTGGCCTTAACCAAAACAACTACTCACTCTACATTGTGTTAGAACTAAAAAGCAGTAAAACAAAGTTTATAAAAGACATATTCAAATACAGAAATAATACAGCTAATTAACATAGGGAAAAAGGTCTGTGTACGGCAGTTCCAATTCCAGTGCCGGCCGCTTCTTCTCGTAAGCCGAATGGCTCTAGAAGAAGCTTGCCCCAAGCACAATTGTTTTTCATGACGAGATCAATACTCTTTTTTTTTTTTTTACATACTCATCATACTCATCATGTTACTCTCGTAACATAGCATACCCCACTTGTGCTTCTCTCTCGTCGTTCTATTTGAGGCAACTGTGTCAGCGGTTGGAATTTACCGTACCAAAATTCACACTTATTCCTGTGCTATAGTTTATTAGCGGGGACTACATCACGATGAAACAAACTCAGTCGCATGCGAACAGCGACTAAGGTTTTGATCATCAAACGTTGATTGTATCTAAAAAGATGTACAGTTGCCTGGCTGTTGGCTAGTCCAGCCTAAACCGCACTGAAGAAAAGGAATGCAGTCAGGTCTTATTAGCAGATAGTAGCAGGACTTCATTCGAGCTCCACTTCTAGCAGACAAAGGAAGGCGGTGCGCGGTATTCGTCACCGGCGCCACAAGATCGCCGCGTTCAGACGTCGCTTCTGCGATGTTCGTACCTCGCGCGATATAGCAGCGGGCCCAGATGGCCTGTGACTAACGGTCGAGGAATATCACAAGAGAGAGCCGCCGCTCCAAGCTGTCTGATAGCAATAATAATAATAACGGCGACAATACCACTGGCACCATTGGCTCCAACACTACGGATGAAGCTACAAAACAATCGGATAGAAGGAAGGAAGATACTTCAGTGCGGACAATCGCGACCCGCTGGCGGCTCAGAAGCAAAACGTATGCATAAATGGACCTATGAATAGGTGAACATTCGTCGATCAATAGGCTACGCTTTCCGTATTCGTATTCGACAATCGGCAATCGCTCGTGAAAGAATTCTTTTGAAGATCGCATACGTATTGGTATTTAGTAAACAGTAAGGTAAAAACCTCGTTCGATCCGGATCGAAAGTCTGATGTCAGAGGCCAACGCAATGTCCGTTCTCCACCAACAGACAAGCCTTGACTGGCGGATGGAAATACCAATTCAGAACAGTAAAGAATGTTTTCAACGAACGAAGTAGCAAATCTTCTATTATAAATTAAACTGTGACGCGATCACTGACTGTCTAACTCCAGCAGAAGCTTGGACTCTTTAAACTCGAATAGTTGTTTATTGGGGTAACAAATATCACGCAAACACAAGCGTACGAGCTTCTGCTTTTTCTGAGCGCAAGGTGCTGACATACTCAGACAGCATCAAGCTGCCGCATCGATGACTTCACTTACACCCAATATATTGTTAGTAAAACGCTGTGTTCAGAATCCAGCAGCGTCCTATTGCCCAAAAGATGAGGATACCCTGAAGAAGGACCGCGTGAATGTGTGGTACGGGCGAAGACGCCAAACTCTGTTTCATACGGAAGGAACTGAGTTGGAGTAGCACCTGCGGGCAATTAGTGTTCCACGAGCGAAACTTCCGAACCAGTGTGACCGTCGCGGCGACCCATTTTTTCGGCCTCTTGGCTTACCGGCGCCCAAACGAAAAGAGCCACATACCGTCACCGAGATGTCTACGTCTAGGAAAGTGGCTGTGAGTTAGAGTGCACAGCTGTAAAACTCTAATGCAACGATACATGTGACCGTCAAGAAGTCCAGTTGGACGCCGACGCTGAGTTTTTAGGAATCAACTACTTTCAATTTCGAAGTCGTTCAGCAAACGTTTGGTTATGGACCATGGGATCTCCATTCTTCTTCTTCTTACTCGAACAAATTCGAAGTAGTCAGTACTTTTCATTCGTTGATCATTCACACAGAAACATACATAATAGTAATAATAGTAAACTCTTTGTTTACATAAATAAGATAAATTGTACAGGGGGCTCAGAGCGTTTCTGAGAGGCGTCACTTAAGTGAAAAATGCATTTTTACTGTCGTTTAATATTAATGTTACAGTGTGTCGTATCCACTCCCTGTAGCTGTGCTTCGAGTATTTGAGCAATTACAGTGAGTCTGGTAAACTGTTTTCGTTTTGTATCATCGATCTGATCCACTGGGTACTGATTCCACCGGCAACGATTGTCCACCTCTGTTCTTTCCTCTGACATAACGATTAATGTCAAGTGTCATGGTAGCAAGGTTGTTCAGATTGGCCTTACTAAGCATGTCGAACAGAAAGGGAACAGGTTACCGAAAAAAGTCGAGAATTAAAATAGAGATAAGTACGTGACCGCAGATGATTCGTGGAAAATATAAAAAACCATCTGCCTTTACCATGATATCATGTTTATTGAGAATGGCACAAAAAAGGGTAAAAGAGTTCTATAATGATTCTATGCCGGAGATGTGCTTCTTCTAATATCTTAAAGCAGTAAAAAAAATAACAGCAATTCAAAAAAGCCATGTAGCAGACGAGCCTTAAGCCAATTCGCTGAATCACATCGTGCCAGGCCTGTTCGCCTAATACTGTTTTCTCAAGGAATGCAATCAAGGTATTATAAAATATTGCGGATAATCTTTGTTGCTCAGTTCCGAAGTCCAAGTTTACAGTAATAATAAAACATTTATCTGAATAAATTATATAGAAAAAAATTCATTTACATATGGCCTAGTTGCCAAGCTTAGTGTCGAGATTCTGTTCCCGCAGTAAACACAGCACAATGGTTAGCGCTATATAGAGCTTAAGAAAGCAATGTCTTTGAAAGTAATAGTAATAGAAGAAAAACAGTCGCAGCTGATGGTGGGCAAATCCCTGGGCACTGGGTATATTGCCATAAGCGTTTACTGCTTGCGGTACAACATTGTTAAAGGGTCAAAGAATTTCTCGGTTATCGCTAGCGCTCCGTTTCGGTTTGAGCGCGTGAACTTCTATGATTGCGCGACTGCTTTTGTCGGTTGCGATGTTCAGTTTACGTTCGGGTTCTCCCGACCATATGCCATTACCATGGCCGACTTGTCAGATCGCTGATTTAGCTACGCCGGTCATAAGGTTAACCCAATAAAAGATAATGAAGCCATGTCTAAACGTACGCGAACTCTTGAGATGTAAATTAAAGGTCACTATACTGTAGACTAGGGTGTAGTAAACTCATTGTGGAAACAAAATCGTAAGCATTAACTTTACAGCTTAGGTTAGGATAAACACAATCGAATCACATGTTCCCGATATCGCCTTACTCTTCACCGGCTAAGTGAACATGAAGTTACAGTTTAGTAACGTCGTTCGATAGGTGTCCTGAAGTTTTCGACGTGGCAGGTTTTTCGCTTACATACAGAATGGAAAAATAAAACAAAATTGTCGTAATAGTATTTCGCAAGATTGCTTTCATTATCGTAATATCAGTCTGGTCTGGCCGGGCTGCAAGCTTTGCCAGAACCGTTTCAGTTTTGATACATTCCTAAAAGACCTTAAAAAAATCACCCCTGTGTATCTGATTCTAGCATCGCCGTCTGGCTCTACGGCCCCCGAAAGGCCTGCGCACCTGAACGCACCGGGGCATAGAAGAAGCTGAACCGTCGTCAGAGAAGCCAGCATGCATAGTAGATCAAGTCTCTGGGCCTGTAGTAGGCAGAGCTGCGTTCAAGCCAGAGACCCCAGCGCTAGCATCGGTTAGATTCGGTTCATTCAAGTGATACGGAACAAGTTAAGCGCGTCGGATGCAAAATATGGTGGCGCCCATTACAAACTTAGGAGGACTTTAGGTGGCCAGTGTTATGAGAATATACGGGGCAGATCCTTTCCGAACGAGATCACTATTAGACATTATGTAGGTGCAGGTGTTCCTGGATATGTACTCGTCAACGGGTTTCTGTCTTGGCCAATAACAACACCGCGCTGTTGCGGATTACGCAAGTCCAGCGGAAACAGCAACGACGCATTGTCACTCGGGAAATACTAATTAACATGCATGATCACAGAAAACTATATAGCGGCACAACGCTTCCACGTCCACCCTGCCATATGCCCTTAGACCAGAAGAAAAGTGGCTGCGCGTAATGGTTGCGGAAATTAAAGGTCTAGGGGACTAAACGCGCGGAACGTCTGTTCTCATTTCAATTAAGGAGGCGATCGGTTATAGAGAATGCCGTATGTGCAATCGTTAACGGGGGTGGCCTGAGCGAAGGCAAAACATTCACTTTGAGCGAACAGGGCGCCGCAGTGTTCATGGAACGATAGGGAAGTGTACCGGATGAGAGCATAAGTTTACTACACAAACGTGAAGCGGGTATCATCGCAGGCCTAAAAATTCGACATTTTAAAAATAACTAGATCGTGAACTGTTTTAGTCAGCATGTTGAAATACATAATAGAACTCAATTAGTGTATCTACTAGCAAACATAACAATAACGATAATGGTGTAATCTTATTATTACATGATGATAATAAATAACAAAGCAGTGATGCTGGACCAGGGGAATGAAACACTGGGACACTGACGCCTTCTATCGGGGGATCTGAAGGATAGTTTCGATATTCTTTCGTTTTTCCGCATCATTGTGTCAGAGATCACATAAAGAGCATCGGGGGCACCAGCACAGCCGAAAGTCGCCCCAACCGCTGTTCATTCGATATATTTCATATTTGAATTGTCGCCCGAATGGTCAACGATGAAAGTAACGCGAAGTATCGAACGCAAGTGGAGAATCGAACATTGTCCACTGCTGGCATACAGCAACGAGCCAGGGTTTGGCTGAGTTCAGGAAAGAGAAACGAACGTTTTGCCTCTTCCAGCGACTGTAGTCGAAGCGACTTTGTTAAACGCTGAACTATTACTGCTACCCGTAGTGATATCTCATGGCGCATCGAGCGAAGCGGGGAAGAAATGTGGTACAAAAAGAGCGACAATGTCCATGGCGGGTACTGCCAGTAGAAATCAATCGTGCCCGAGCAGAGAATCGGTGATGACAAAGACCAGTTCATTCTCCCAGTAGCAGAACTATAGTCGACAATGCTGTTGACCGAAAGACAAATGACGCAATAATAGCCATTGTATCTCTCGAGTACCTGCGTTCACATTCGCTTCCATCGGGCTTCGCTCCTGTTCTGACATCTTTGACATCCTCCGAACATTTCCGTAATTCGACCACTGTCCGGTCAATCTTTAGGAAGCAGATCCCAGAATGACGCCGCCATACCGAACGGAAGCGGCAGCAAGAGCGGATATATGACGATGCCAGCCATCGGTGTCCGTTTCCGGGCCTAGGGCCTTACGTATTCTTCGACTGAGTTTCCTCGGTAACCACAATTGCTCAATAGGCTGATCAGCTAAAATGGCAAGCAACGACAGAGGTGATTGCGATTAGTACTAATACAACTGCACACTGGAATTGCCATAGCAATCCTCGTACCGTTTGGGATTCCTTTAGTATGACATCTTCTTTTTTTGCGTGATAATTTTTTTGTTCCGTCTACTGTCATGTGAGGTGCTTTCACCGTTTCCTCCTAACATTTCACAGCACGACGCCATGACAACGATGCTCGCATTGGATCTTTTTTCGTTTCGTAGGAGACGCAAGATGCTGTAGAGATATGCTCGACCAGATCGTATGGCAACTCGAACAGACCTGCTACCGTCTGCCAAATGCTCAAATCGGGCACGTATGCGTAAAGCAAAATCATACGCTTATGTTTATGATTGTGCTTGCTTGCCGTCAGTAGAGTAGAATAGGAAAAATGGTTTTAGTTAGCTAGATGGGACAAGGACTTGCCTTTTAAACAAGTCGCAGTAAGGTTCTTCTACTCGTAAAAAGGAACAACAACAGAAAAATATACAAAAGACGCACATATTGTGTCTATCTTCACTGAATTACTGTTATGTTGAAATATCATGTCTAGGAAAATGCTTAATTTTATGTGTCCCGTAATGTACACTGTCTTGTGAAGTACTGTTAATAGTATAAGACGCATTCATATCTTCCTTTTGGTACTTCCCGACCGCTTAAAGAAAAATTCGTCTCCAACCGTATTGAACTACTCCTTGACGAGTTCGCAGAGAGGCGACTCGCAGAAATGTACCGTATCGTATCGTATGATGAAGAATCGATCGTAAATATAAATCAAGTGCAAAGCTAGCAAAAGGTAAAGGGTCACTCCTTATCATGTCGAGTACGACTATCAGCAGCTAAAGTCGTATTCCTATTATTTTGTTGATTATTTGATCTTCCGCTAGCCTTCGCCTATAGTACTTTCCCCGGTTCATTTCAAACATTTGGCATTCGAGCTTAATTTATGTTTTGTACCGAAGTAAAGCCAAGAAAAAAAACAAACGGGAAAAAAAAAAGCCCACCAATAGGACAACTTCGCTAGAAGATGCTTTTTGCGAATAGGCTTATTTTGCTACACTTGATTATGCTCTCCTTTATCGATGATTTTTTTCGATTTGCCGATGCCGCTTCCGTTGATTGCGAGTCTTCCGCTGCCTGGCACGGTACGTGCTCAGTGTCAGAGCAGCCTGTTTGCTCGATTTTTGCATGCGGCATTTTATTATAGAGGCCGTCATATCGCTTTGCCGGGTCAAAAGGTTCTGAGCCAAAAAGTAGAGAGCATCCGTACCAAGATAGGTACGAGACCATAGATATGGTTGTCAGGCCACCGTTAAGAAGTTTCACGACGATTGGACTCTAGTGGATGCAGCGTCGCTTCTACGACCCTTGATCAACAAGTAGAGTAGGATTCTAGTATAGGATTGACAATAGGATTGACAGGAGGTTGAGCTGTCAGATCAGTCTAGTTGGCAGACTTACAGCAGCGTCAGCGAAGTCAATTTGATAAAAATGGTAATTTAACCCCCCGCCAACTACCTATCTCTTATCACTGTGCTATTACCGCCCGTTGCTGATAACGCTGTAGCCGTCGTCGGTCGAGTTGGCTGTGCGAATACTTATGGCTGCTCTATGGTGTGATTGATTGTCACGTATATCATCGTCCGATAAAACCAATAATATAGTACAGAAGTGGGAAAACCACCTAAGTCAAAAAGCACACATATTTTACTTGAAAAGCAAAGAAAGAAAAAAAAACAGACATCTATCGTATGATAAAATCATCCCAAACGTTGACGATATAGTAACAGCGATCTCCCATAATCAATAAAACAACTAAATTGAATAAAGATCGACAAATCGCACGAATTATAAAGTACGATAAGGGGCAGCGACCTAGCTAGCTAGCTCGTGAGCCTGAGATAATTAACTGCCACTAATAGGTGTAGCGGTGTGCAGTTGAACCACAGTAGGTTGAATTATGTTATTACGACAACAGTAACCTGTAAATAATTATCATTTGAACACTCGATGTGCGTGTGTACTTGCGTTCGTGTGGAGCAATTTCAGCGAGCTATACTAAAAACAATATCAAAAAAAGGCGTATTTTCAGAAGCTGAATTGTAGGGCGCGTATTATTTCAAGAACATCGTTCACTCCTTAGCACAACTTCTCCCATCTCTCTACCAAAAGAACACCGACTGCACATGCTAATCTCGTTCTCTGCTATCCTGTACTAATCCCAGCATCGCTTGTAGCGGGCATCTGGCAGGTACATCAGTTCTGTAGTAACGCACATCGATCCTGAGCTATCTAAGCTAAATTATAGTTGAGCCTTTATTGATCATGTATATTTTCAATAGACTTACTCTGTGCCAAGCTGTTGTGTTCAACCTACGAAATGTTTGTTTCAGTTTTTCATAGCGATCTATTGTTGTTTCACTGTTAATTATTTCATTTACGGGACCTGAGAGACTAGTTGATCCAGTAAATCGTTTCTGAGACAGATCGTAACGGATCCTCAACTAGCGCGCATGATGTGGATAGCATCCATTTGCAGGCTTTATTATTTACGTTCCCTTGATCGGAGAGCCCCTTTTGATCGGATTGATTAGTTAGTACGTTCAATGGACGCACACAGGGCATGCTAAAATGAAGCACACAGCAACAACTTCTAGAAAAAAAAATACCTCGTTTAGAAAAACGAGCTTGTACTGTTCGTCGATAATACTAATAAGGTCCACTCGTAGTATTCTGTTGTGTTTCGCATGTAACGTCTAGGCCTCCATATTGAAAATGAATACGGGAAAGCTGCAAACTCAGCAGACGACCACAGTAACGACGATGGCGTCGTCCTAGCTGTCACCAACACAACTCCGTTACAGCAGCTACTACAAGAACATAGACTTTCAGCTAGGCGAAGGTCAATATCAACAAATACTACAAAAATAGTAAAGAACAGATAATCTTCCTACTGAGTGAAAATATTTCTGATCTGTGCAACAACACTTCCTCCTCCCTCTAAACATCGCTGGTCGCGTGCTTGAGAATTGCTCCACCTAGCGCCCCCTGCCCGGCTGTTTCAGGCCTGTTTGTGGTCACACTTCCCTGTGGCCACGCTGTTTCGTCAGTTGTATTCTCAAGGTTCGTCGTAGTTGTCGGTATCTATTCTGACATCTAGTCATCCCCCCTTCCGTCAGACTACTAATCCACATTCGCCGAGCGCCGTCTACTTGAGTGCTTGCGCCTATCGGACCAGCCAATGATGCATGATGGCGAAATCGTAAATAATAGCTCGACGTGCATGATGAATGCGGTACACCTGCTTTCCTTCCAAAATGTATGTACAGTATGCTGGACATTGTTTGTTTTATGTGTATTTTGTCTGTTGTGCCAGGAAAACTGTTTTCATTTTAATTCGAAAACCTACCGGGCTCTATTTGCAAGCTTTCGAGTATGCCGTATTCAAGCAACGGCATACGATTTCAGCGATTCAATGAGTTTGACTTCCGTAGATTTTTGCCGTCTCCATATATTTGATTGATGCTTGAAATGAATGATTGCTTGATGAATAAAAAATGCTGCAAGTTTAACTAGGATAAAGAATAATACCAAGAGCTCTACCAGGGTGTTACCTGGTGGAACGAATACAAGTATCTGCTAAGTTCTATCACCTGTGACAACTTAAAATAGGAGACATTTCTGGCTAGCCCGTACAATAACTGGCAGTGCGCTCTACCAGCTTCTAGTTGCGGAGAGATCGTTTGGTGATACTCGATACACTCACGCTGTCAAATGTCAATTTTTTGTAGAACAAATTGTACTTCTGTTCGTCTATCATCCATGATTGAGACAGAAAAAAAATCAAAATTTCCTCCCACGATGACCACATACTACTGATAGCGTTAACGGAGACTTGTAACTGCCAGGTCAGAACATTGCAAGAAGTTGCTTTGTGATGTAAAATGTTCGAGCCGTTCATGACCAAAGTAGAATGTCTTAAGCAACGAAGTAATTCTATATCTTATGTCAAGGTAACACTCCTCCACAGCTTCTTATGTCCACGCTGAGAGGTAAACGGAACAACGCCACCATACTAGGACAGCATACTAGGTAACTCGTAGAGGCTAGAAAATCCTACCAGCTGCTGACTGGTGATCCTTGCTAGCCCGCACCGTCAAATAAATTTCCACAAATCGATATCTGCTATGCATGCGCTCACGCGTATCAAGCTAGATGCCGAGGCACTGCAGGTAAGTCACCAAACAGGACGGCCACACTCAGTATTTTTTGCACTCATGCCGTATGCATTCTATTATTATAGAACAAATGCATGGCAGATTGACGGGTAGCGCGACTCAAGTGTCTTGCGGGAGTAACGGTCGTATTCCCCCAACTTGATGAGAAGGTCGAGGGGGCTAAGCCAGCAGTCTCATCGCCGGGGGCAGTTAGGGCTGTCGGGTCCAGATGTGACTCTCCGGCGAAAACCGCCACCAAAACTGGAGAACTTATTGGGTACAGTTAGACACAGTAGTTCTCTGCCAACAAGTTACTTCCAACAGGTTCAAACGAGAGGGATCTTAGGGGTGCCCCTTAGGACCGACTGGTGACTCTCTCCCACTTACATTCTATCGTTTTCTCTTTATCTCTGTCAGCCGTTCTCGCTTGCGGCTGGGTCGGCGTAAATAGTACTGCCGCCATGGCTCACACTAGCCACAGACACAAATCGTAGCGGCTCACGAACACCTTCTTGGGCTTGGTTCGCTACTGATGAAAATAGCCAAAAGTGTCGACGAGGCGGAGAGATCTGTTCGCTCGCGGTTAGTTGGAACGGGTCCATCACTAAACCTTGCCGGCCGTGAAGCTAGTATGAATTAGACTGCTGCTCGCTTGCCGGACGAAGTTTAGCTGCGCATCTCTGAGCTCAAGGTCTGCTCTTCGGACCAACACACAATGCCAACAACAGCTAAAAGAACAAGTCGACCTAGAACAAGGACACACTTGTATATAAGATTTAGTAGGAAAGAGAAGGGAGCAGAAGACTCCAGTGGCTCCGCCTCGCTTACCCTGGTTTAGTTTCGTCTTGGTGAAGACTCGTTTGCTAGGAGGGTTCTGGATCGGCTGCCGCCGTCAGCGATCATCTACTATTAGGAAGATCACCACCATCGTTACCGGTCGGCGCAGCTATTATGATGCTGCTCGGATCCAGCGGTAGCAAATACAGGAGGCGAAAAAAGAATAACGAAGTGCCCAGAAGCCCTGTGAACCTCGAAATTGAAGAAGTTGAGTAGTCGCACGGCTCTTAGTTACCCCTACTTTTTTGCTTTCTTTGTTCTTTCGCACTCACCAGCGAGAAACGAACTGCTGCGGATAATAAGAACGTTTCACTGAAGGGTCACCCCTCCTAACCAGAGTCAATGAAAGATGTTACGAAGTTAGACAGGCGTACTGGGGACCGAACCCAATACAAGGGGTTGGCGGTTCACTGAGACTGCTACGGCTGCCGGCGGCATATCAACTATCCGAACTGAACTGCTGGGCCGTCAAGTGTGGAGAAGGCCTGCGTCGGGCCTATATATGCTATATGCAGTGACTGGTCCGCGAGGCCGTCGCAATCACCAGGATTGTTGGTCGTCATCTCCTCCTGCTCTTTACCGACCCATCGTGCATGTTCGACCCAATAGGTAGCTGCGCAGAAGACAAAGCGACCTTTGGTGTTAATAGGTTAATGACCAGATACAGTTATACGAGTACCCCTTAGGCACCTATAAGGACGACAGACCTTCTAACTTAAACAAATATACATGGGCACTCCAAGTTACTCAACGGTGTGACCGCTGTAGCAGGACAGATTTTGCAATCGAAGACGAGAGATAATTCGATTAGTGTTTACGATTAGAGACGTTATAGCAGTAGCGACCATGTCAGCTACTTTAATAGCTTGAGTTCGAAATAGCCTGGGTCGCAGACGTTCGCACGTCGTAACAACGCGCGTATCATTGGCCGTAGACTAATTTGATCCGTTGATCTAATAGAACGCACCCTGTTATGCGAATGAGTTAGTTCTCATTACAATTTGGGCTTTGCAATAAATAGAAATCAATAACCTGTGTCTTACTGCTGGTAATAAAACGATATTCTAGCAACTATGCTTGCTCTGATGTTTAAAGACTTTACCTTAATAAGAATACCAGACTAGCGATCCCCAAAGCAAATATCTCATTATCACAAGCCAAATACGAATATTATTCGATTGCCTATTCTATATATGTGTATTGCTTTTCAGTGGCAAATCGATCAGTTATAGAAGTTCGACATTATAGCATAAGATATGTAACCAACTTGTGAATGTCTAATTATAATGATCAAGCGCCTTATCTTCATCGTCCTAAATCAAAGACGAACAAACGTATTCACGTTCCATCAGATCCGGAGACAAAGGCCCGATCACATAAATTGCCCTGTAGGCGGATGGCTATGGTCTGGACCGTTATCTAGCCAGACAAAAGCAGATAATACCCGTTCATGCTGTGGAACGTAAACGATAATATTTTCGTCACAATCTCACAACACAACAACGGCGTTTGGAATTGACCCATTGTTGGTATTTTGACCGCTCCGAATAGTCGACACGTTGCTTCATTGCATCGCTTGTGCCATAAGCGTAATTAACATGTGTTTGTTCGGTCGCCGCATCCCGTACAGCGTCTTAAAACTGAGACGAAGAACGTTGTTCATACCAATGACTATTCAAATAGCTGCGAGCCACTCAGCAAACGTTTATAGTACAGTAGAAATAATGTCGACTTGTGAGCACTAAAGCAACAGCATCACGGGGTAGCGTTGTTGCTTGTTTCTCTAGAAGAACTATTCCAAAGACTAGAATCACCAGCTACAATGATGGAAAACGCCATCCATGTCAGCTACGGATTCTGTGTAGGCAACTACGACGCTCCGGTTTTACGTAAACACCACAGCAAATTCAAATGCTGAAGTTTTCTTTTCATTTTTTTCGCAGATCGCTTTTTGTGATATCGTGCTGTGGTCATCGGCGTGTTCGGGGACCAGGCCTACTCGTCAGCGAACGATGCTTAGAGTTATTTCTACGATTCTAAAGATCAACTGAGCCGCTGCGATATTGTACATCTTTTGTACGGGCCATTTTCCATTGAGTTTACCCTAATTTTTACTCTAGGGTAATACAATTCAGCCAAAATCCCTAATTGTATTGCGCAATCTTGTAGAGAAAGTGCTTACCTATTTATTATTATTAGATCTTATTAACCCCGTCCTGTTACGGTAGCCTCTGTTGTGGTCACTAAAATAGAGCTCGAATCTTTCTCTTTCGTTCTCTAATAATGTCCACCCCTGTAATATTATTATTATTAGGGCCGTTCCTTAAACCTCGTTTACACCTTTTCCCAGCATATATGTTGTCTTCATGCTTTATTATGATCACATAATCCTTTCTTTCATTATTTTCGAGATGCAATCATTTCGCCTGATCTTCGACGTGCACTAGTGGCTAGTAAATTGTTTGTCATTCGTTGGTATGGATATAATTAAGGAAAATAATGATCACTTTGTGATGGGATATTTTATTAATAGAGGTTTGTCGATAGACCAATCATTGGGTTATTTTGTCGCTTCTCTAACGCAGATGACGCAGGGTAAGCCCCTCTTACCGTTTCGCTATACTGAATCTTCCGGTTTTTGAGACGTGGGGCCACAAAGGCAAACATACGTCCTCACGTATCGCGATTTATTCCTCTACTGTGAAATTGCATTCGCGCTCGTTACATAGATGTAAAAATCTGATCGCTAAGCCACAAGGCGATGCGCGGTATCGTATGAAAGCGAACCACTGCTATTACCAGAACACAACATGGCGTAAGCGGCGGTGCCTAAAATGTGTTGTTGATCCTGGTCCCAATGGGCAGATTGGCTTTTTTTAAAAAAAAGAAGATGCTAAATAGTGAAAATGTGCAAAAGCGAACGAAAGGTAAATGCTACATCTGTATTACAGCTTTGATTGAAACATTGTCTTTTTTATTTACTTAAATTATTTAGTTAGATTATTTGAGGATAGATAAATATAAGTGCATTGCTGATCTGAATACTCTGAGAAGCCCAGTAATTCCGTATGTCTTGGTTCTTTCTGTTCCATGGACTAGACGAAAAAAGAATATGTTATATCTTATGTGGGCCTAGACGTTTACTTTTTTGGCAGATTATCCAAAAGCGGGCTAATATCTACACAACATGTACGTACATACCTACGTAAGTGTTACAAAAAAAAAATGATTTACCTCAAGAGCTCATAGCATGGATAGTAAAATAAAGCGTCAGGCTAGGGCTTACAATATGGCGACATTGTCGCTGTTCAACTTTTGTCGCTTAAATTTGTCTGAGCTTCATGCGGTGTCCTGCATACATTTGACGCGTCACGTACCGCTCTTGTTTGTGTGTAACACATTTGCCATTGAGTCTGCATCAATAACAACGTATGAGATAACGTCATGAATTAGTACTATATATATATATATATATATATATATATATATATATATATATATATATATCCTTATATATGGGACTAAAATTGTTAACCTTTTCTTGTCCAAACTCACTGTCAAACCTTCATGGCTACACAGCCACTGGCAGACCGCCATTACCGTAATGCCTTGTTACTTTGTCACGTACTAGTCTTAGACAAAAATAACACATTAACCATATCTGCCAGTATGTTGCCGGCAACACCAATAGTCATGCCCAATTTTGACACGTTTTATTGTTAGTTAAAACGCAAACAACTTAAGCAACAATTGCTTTTCCATTTATACTAGCTAGTTGCTGTCTAAGGTCTATATATATATATATATATATATGTCCGTGCTAACGGATGTGTGATGGTTCTCCTTTAAAATTACGTTTTGTTTCCTATTTTTATTTTTTAACATCATAATCCTTCTGCGACTTTTCTTTTTTCTCTCTTTACATGACTGTTCGTCCGGGTGTTTCGAACAAGGTTGACCACATGCTCTTCTCCATTTTGCAGGCCCGGTTAATTCTCACAGGTTTTCACAAGGATGTGCCTATTCTGTACACTATCGAGTTAAATCCGTTTACATACTGACAAATGATCTATGAGATGTGACAAAATCAGCTCAACAACGGCGTTCCGACACGAAACAGCACGACATGCATGTGATATTAATTTACAGGACGTTCTAATAAAAATCTATCCTAATCTATAATTGCA
This sequence comes from Varroa jacobsoni, assembly GCF_002532875.2. Lineage (NCBI taxonomy): Eukaryota > Metazoa > Arthropoda > Arachnida > Mesostigmata > Varroidae > Varroa > Varroa jacobsoni. The sequence goes on along the minus strand of NW_019213242.1, from coordinate 401,608 downwards.
TATGCCTGAACAGCAAAGTTGTCGAACTGTTCCCAATCGTGCATGAAAAGCTCGTGTAGCAAACGAATTCTCCTTAGAAATGGCAGTCCAACACAATCCGAATACCTGTTTAAGTACGTGTCGGTTCGATAACGTAGATGCCCTTTGTCACCGACATCTTTTGTTTTTTCTCGGTTAGATTGACTAGAACGAAGAAAGCGTAGGTCGAGCTGGTCTGTGTAGCGCAACTGTAGACGATAATAAAGTACACAAAAAAGGAATGAAAAAAGATCAACTGTTAAACAGGGGCGACAAACAAGATGACATGTCTAGCAATAGACAGGACTGGGTCGAGATTACGATATAACAACTATTTTTATCACAAATATGTTTTATTAAGGTTTATAATACAGTGATTTCGTGTATCACTCTATATAGCTAGCGAGCTATAAGCTAGGGCTATAGGGTACGGAGAAAAGCTTTGGTTAACCTAACCAGCAAGATGGCACGCTTGCTGCAGCTCAATGCTGCTGTTATCCCTCTTCTCGAACGCCTTTTGGCCAACCCCACCAACTAAAAAGTTTAGCGCACCCCCTAATCGCTCAACGGCGCTGTAGAGCATCGATGAATATCGCAGCTATGAAATAAAACCTGTTAGCTGCCTAAAGCCGAGAGCGAGATAGGCGTCGGTGTCGGCCGCAGCAAAACCATGAACATCGAAAAACCCCGCCAGCGCCGAAAACCACAACTACCCGGTCGCCAGCGCCGCGGATCTCCTTCACGGCAGCTCAGGAAGACAAGCTCATGAAAGCACGGTACGTAAACATACGTTTGAGGTGACTCCTTCTTCAACGTTTTCTTCGTCATCAGCGACTTTTGCTGCGGTCGGATTGAGCAGAAAGGGCGAACATGCGATAAGCAACGTTTGAACGGAAGCCGATGAGGGAATCGAAGACGGTTTTACTCCAACGTTTCATCGCATGACATGTTCAAACAGTAGACGCTCGCGGTGGTGATAACTGGGATGGCAGAGCGGCCTGTTACGAGTACGCAGATACGGCTGGACCCACCGCGCTAGCAGAGGTTGCTACGGCCGTAGGCGAAAACGAAGAAAATTAGCAACAAAATATCTTCAGTGGCAGCAGCAAAGCACGAGACGAGCCCAGATTTAGGCCCAGGCTTGGGAAAGCCGTTGATTCGCTACGATTGTCCGTGCGAGTGCTGCTACTTGTCCCTCGAAGTCACAACCACGTAACAATTGTCGTTGCATTGGGAATTGGCCGGTGTGGATATAGGACACATTATACACGGGCGTGAACGCTACGCACACGCCTTCGCTACCGAAAGCCATAATTGAGGTCGTTTCAATTATTTTAACTATTGCATTCTTTTATTACAACTATCGGATGGTGTCAACGGCCAAAGGCGATTTGCTTGAACAAGGCCAACGTGTAGTTACGACGCTAACGTTAATATACCAATATGAACTTTTACAAACGTTGACAGAAATGACACCTAAAGCTCTATTTGAATATACAGTAATGATAGGGATACATTTCCCTTCTTGATAAAATCAATTATTTATTGTGATTCGCATCATAAGTATCATATGTAGATGCAAATAATCAGTATCAAAAGTTAGCTGAGCTATACGTGCCGTGCAGACAATTAACGCGGTATGTAGCGTGGATTCCTATCTGGCAACAAACATTTCATGGGCAAATCGACCGTGGTCCTGTATGTTATACCGTGTGTATGTATGTGTGTGTGCGCATACAGAGTGACTCTATTAAGGTAGTAGTCCTACTCTCTCCTCGTGATTGAGATGACTGTGGAGGAAACATTCGTTAAAACGTCAGTGGAAGCCTACCATACTCTATACTGCTAAAGTGCCAAATACTTCACAACATAATGTCACCATATTCAAGTTAGTCGCGTCTATCTCAAGTTCAACCGTTACCGTATCAAACAACAGCCGACAATAACAATCGTCCTCGTCATCATGTTTGTCTTCATTTTTTTTCGCTTCGAAAAATTACCTTTCTATGATTCTGCTTTTCTTGGATATTCATCATTGAGACTTTGAAGCAGCCACAGCAACGGCCAAAGCAGGAAAGAGCTGACGCGTCCATCCAAATATTTTCTGGAGAACGAAGACCGAAAATCTGTTGCACATGGTGACAGCTTGACATTGCCAAACAGACCGCTTTGTTGACCTTGTAACGTACATATGTGCGTCGTATATGTTAAGTCGTATATTTCAAAATGATCTTTCATTGTATGATGAGATGACCAGTGGCGTCATAGCTCTTGTTTAGAGCTTGCACGTCTACGTTCCGTTGACTGGTCCTTGTCGATATTTCTGCTGAAGGACCAGCCATTTGTTGTCACCTTTACCTGATATATATATTAATCTCCTGAGATAGCCGAAGTCACATAGCCCTTTCTACCGGTACATATACAGACCTAGATCCACCTGTACACGTAGATACACACGTATACAGATGCATGTACAGATCTTCGGAGTGTTTGTGATCGTTGCCCGAACTCGTGTTCGACCCTTTGATCTCCCTTAATCGTCGTGTCTTAGCGTCGCCTGCCCGGCGGCAAATTGTTCTGAGAGCAAGGATAGGCATGAGATTGACCGGCGTCTTATCCCTTTTGCGCCAACTGATTGACCTAACTTCCCTCGGCTCGCTTCCCAACGTTCAGTGCTTGATACGGCTTAGGTATTATCGCTGCTATTGAGACTAACGTTGTGGAAAAATTGCCAACGTCAGTCGCAGCAGCAGCATCAGCACCAGCACAGCATCGCGCTCTTCATGCGGGTCCTCCTGTTGGTCTTGACTTCTCATGATTTGGACTTTGGGGCCGCTGAAGCCACAATTCTACAATCCGTCTTCTATTCTTTGCCGGCTATTCCCTCGGTTTAGCCGATCTGTGCTTTGCGCATCGGTCTCTTGTTGCGGATTGCCCTTTCTCTTTCCTTCGCAGCTACTGAATTCGGGGCCTCTTTGTCCACCAGCCACCGGCATCGTCTTTCACTTCTGCTGACACCCACTAGCGAAAAACACAAGCGCGAGCTGCAGCCGCTGCTATCCAACATCGGCGGCAATAGCAGAAACGGCAAGCAGTGGTGAGCAGACCGACCAGATCACGCCGTGTCGGCCCAAATCAGCGCACCACTGGCATACTGTCGCTTCGGCCGGAGCGCCGGAGAGCTCGGAGAACAGCCGTGGTCCTCACAAGACGAGACATTCAAGGAAAAACAAAAGCAGAAGACAGAGCAGTCAGAGGGAGCAAGAGTATGACAGACCGACGAACGGTAAAAGTTGAATTGCGGATCCTTACAGAACCTAGCATTGCTAGCTGGTTCGCTCTGCTGACGCCGAAAAAACAGAATGCCGGCAACCACCCCGCGAAAAAAAACGAACGAAAGATACGCTGAGAAACAGCTGACAGCGATCCTGAAGAGCATCGAACATTCTCGATCAGCGAGAAAGATCCCTGTTGCCCTCTGCGCGATAGCTTCAGATCTGACGCCATGGGCGAAAAGATGACCCGGAGGTTAAACGGTCTCGGTGGCTGTGGTTTCCGTCGACGTTGTTGTGAGTAGGGGATGTGCTTGGAAACGCTCAGACTGTCGTCATCATGCGCTTTTTTTAAGCTGCACTATCAGGGCTAATCATGGGTCGATTTTTGAGTACGTGCAGTGTGCTGTATCAGATACCGAACGGATATGTTCGGTATATTATGGCCGAATAGAAATGAAGAACTACTAGCATGCCAGGTGATCTTCGCCCATTAGCAATTAGCTTGACTAGCAAATACGAGCAACTGACAAAAATGTTGCTGATGGTAAAAGCGCCTGGAATGAAGCGTTTGAAGATAATTAGTGCAAGCCTTTTATTACAATACATTTTACATTTTCGTATACATCCACAGCATATAATGCATACGCACATGATGCATCGCAGATTATTTCGGTAACTATAATGGTGTGCCCTTAAATCGAATATAGCCCAAATAGCCATACGGATCGTGAAACTACCGTGCTTTTAAAATTGTTTCGATATATTTGCGAGAAATTATGATTTTCAGACAGTGCAGGGTTCGCCTTCTTTCGGTGATTGCCATCTTTGACGGAGCAAATCGCGAGCCGATCCAAATGCAAACAATTTCGGTCCAACACCACCTATATGTTGCTTGTTTTTGTTCTCCTTACCCAGTACTTCTGACAGCCTGTAAGCTTGATAGTAGGACCTATAGGGGGAGAACTAAAGTATCGAGGCTTAAACATACTATCATAATATGGCGATGAATAACACCAACCCCAACAAAGGCCGAAAAAAAAAATAATTTTTACCTGATCGTTCTCCAAAAAACCACACTATGGGAGAGAAATGTGGACACGCAGCCTCAGTGTGCATACTTCAGTTCTTGACTGTAGAAGGGCTATATACATAGCCGTCCATAGTTAGAACAAGGATCGAAGGGCCGCCAAAGTGTGTCCGTAAGTCGCGTCATCTGTCAGTCACCACATGAGGAAGTCGGCAAAAAGCCACGGCAGATCCGAACGCGCTCCAAACAGACAAACGAAAACGCACTGCATCTCGCTTTGAGCTTCGATCGGCATAGGTTAGATCAGTTGTAGATAGCTTGTCGTAAGCACACGTTTCTTCGTCCGCATCCGAACAAGGCTGCTGTTGCCAAGTCCATGTACGTAGAGCACAAAGACAAAACAGAGAAAAAGAAGATCCAGCATATTCGAAGGCATAAAGGAGACCCTCAGCTGAGGCCTTAGCTTTGGTAATATCGTCAACAGGACCACAGTATTGGCACTGACTATGTTCTTATAAGCCATATCCCTACAGGGGAGATGGAAGCGGATCGCGACTGCAGACAGGGTGCCCCTCTTCTTTACAGTAGATAAAGAAACAGAAATCCTTTAGAATCTTTGCTTCGCTGTGTAAGCCGCGCTCAATTGCGACTGATAGGCGTTCGAGGTAGAAAACAGCGAAAAATTAACAGAACGAACGAAAGTCGGCGATCCTTGTTGAATTGATTGCACTTACACACAGTTGAATACAGCCAGTGATCATCAATACTAGATCCAGGATTATTTTATCCCGATAACGGACAAATCAATCAAATATAAATAATAATGATCAGCATATACATTTTGATACATTCTTAAGTTAAGTAGCATACAGACATTGTTCTTGAAGCGTCCAATTGGCTATGCGGAGGTTTCGCAGGGGCTTCGAAACCCCCTACATCAACAAACATCTTATATTTGAGTACGAACTTGTTGGATACAATTCTACTTCAATGGAACGAATAGTTTTGGCATTTACGCATATATTCTCTCTTTAGCGGCTACTGCTTATTCATATATGACGTTTTCTGAATATAATTAGACAGACCATGTTGATAAAGCTAATAAAATTGTAGATTTAAGCTATGCAAGTTTTCTGTAGATGTTTACCACCAACAGCGCTAGCAAATCGGCTCTGTAGACCGACGCTGGGAAATCCAACGTTTAGAGCACCCAATAATTATTATCATTTGACCCAAAACGTTGGTACTTATCATAACAGGCTGTAAGTTTGATTAAATGACGCACCTGTTCCTTTCACCTGCGCAACGATGCAGCGCCATCGCATCTTGCGTAGATCCGTTCTATTCGTGTCCAATTTCGTCCTGTTCCGCCTAATCCGAATTCCTTTTTAAATGTCTAAACATTCAACGGTATCTGGTTGTCCTACATGTATTTCATATAAAAATTTACATGTCAAACGAGCACCGAAAATTTTATGTTCTTTATCTCAAAGTATCCACGGATAAGTTGAGCCTGGACATGCTTTATCGTGTCTGCCTGCACACGTTCACATGTACCTCTATATAATAAATGCCACAACTTCTATTTATTACTATTATCAGTCTTATTGGCATAAATGTATGTAAAGATTCCAACGTTCCACCATTATCTAGGGTAACTAACGCCCAAATGCAAGGAGCATGCAAGGAACGTAATATGACATACGGAGACTGTGCCTTGCGTTGACTGTTTATCCCCGAATCAAACCCGCTCGTATACACAGGCAGCAAACGTGATCGAATCCTACATCAGCAATACGAACGAATGGTACGAACAGCCTGTATACACGTAACCATAGCCTCGTCACCAAGCAAACAGCTGTGTCTGTCGATTTTCTTCCCTAAACGTTCAATGCCATCTACGGCGATGATTGTGCGTTTCCTAGCCTGTAATATGCCGCTACCGCATCGTCTCGCCGTGTCTTCTGTTCAGCAAAAGCTATCCTCCGCCAGCATTTGATCCGATCGGTGTAGCTCCTTCGCTTCTGAAGTCGCTGTGGCTGTCGCTTCTGGTAGTGCAGTTCAGCTTCGTCAGAATAAGCCGAAGTTACCATTAGCTGACTTTCTGTCGGCCTCTTCGCTTGCTTCGTTTTTCGGCGTTACTTCGATCTCTTCTTCTTCTTCTGCCTTTTTACTCCTGCTGCTGCTGCTGGTGCTGGTGCTGCTGCTGCTGCTCTTACCTACGTTGTCGATTTTTCCGTCTTTTTTGTTCGATAGCTCTGGAATGCTGTGGCTATTTTTGCTTGTTGCTGCTGGTGTGGGTAGCGAATGCGGTCTATTTTGCTCATTGCCTCGGTAGCTAGTTCAGCTGTTGCTGTTACTGACCTTTGTTCTGCCTTTGGTCTATTCGCAGCGCAGCGGTCCCGGATCATCAAATAATCGGCGTTCGGCATTCCTTGGAGTCCGCGTTCAACCGCATTGTCACAGCCAGCGTCAGCTACTGCGAGTTTGATTTTCGGCGAACGCTGAACGCTATTCGACCAGCGGCAGCAGAAGAGATCATTTCGCGTTTTCTTCAACTTCTGCTCAGTGTGATGACCCGATCAGAGGGGGTAAAGTGACGGAACAGAGTGAACGGCTGAACCAGCCAGCAGCCTACCGAAAGTAGTACTCTGTCGTCAACCGCTCATCGACGGTAGCAGAAGCTCGAGCCGCTGACGAAGCGAGCCGCCCGTTCGAAGTGCGACTTTCTGACCGGTGGCTAACGGCCACTGAGGGAACGAACTCGCGTCGCTGGCTTGGCTCGTCGTCGATCCAGCCGACGCTGAAGCCATAGAAGCGGCTGTAGAATAAGGGACAGCGGTAGCGCAATACGCCATCAAAGTAACAACCAACCGGCTCGCCCATCTACGCCATAACACAGATGATACAGAGGCGAATGGACCGCTAGTAGGGCCCGAGCAGAAGCAATAGCCGACAATAGCAGCTAGTCAGAAGTCCGTGCAAGGACTAGCAGCAACGGCGGCGAAAATTGGATTTTCGTATGGCTCGAACGGCAGCAATGGCGTCACCCGCTACGAAAGCGAGATACGGAGTGCTACAACGATGACATTGGCAAAAGGAAAATCTCCAGTTAAACGGCTGACATTTATTGTCGCGTGCCAGTGGAATAGTGGTCAGGTCAGTATCTAAAATAGAACATCTGTGACATAACATGAGATGAGGTGTTGACGGATGACATTGGTAGTATAGGGCTGCAGAGAGGCCTTGGCTTCCGTGAGCAAAGGGGTAGATGCGTATCTAGGAATTTGTATGAAATTGTCTAAATATACAATATATTTCAATTGGCTTCGTACATTTGCTTAGAGAGGCAAATCAGTACGTGTATAGTGAATATGCAAGAAACTGTACCGTGTCCGCTTACTAGCGCAGGACAAGAAATCTCATGTTTTTGTTGTACGAATAGATGTACGTATACTATGGAATGCGTACATGAGCATCTTGATCACTAGTTCAATTCCGTAAGACACAGTCTTCCTACAATCGATTTTTTGTTCTGAATTTCTGACATCTTGATACAGACTGCCGCCATCCCGCCAGACGGAGATTCAGCATCACCATACAGTGTGGTGCCATTATAGCCATTCTCACTATCGAACAGTGAAATAACGATCATTAACGGCCACGACGACATTTCGTGTTGCAGGCTGACGGGCGGTATCCAACGAAAGGGCCAAAAAACAGGGAAGCAAGCAGACCATGGAAATTATAGCAGAGCATGTTAATGACGAGCATCGAACAAGAATACAGTGCGCCAATTCAAATAGAAAAGAATCTCGACAAAACACATCGAATCAAGTCAATATTCTCATTAACTTGATATTTTTCGCGTCGTCAATGACACAGCTTGCCGGGAATCAAAGCTCAGTACATCGACGTGCTATACCTTTCAATGAAGATCTAATCACGGCAGCCCTGATGGCATTTACACACAAATATTTCAATTAATCTTCATTATTATAATGATTACATGATACAGCTTCTGTATTTCAGTCTGAAGAGCGACCAAAGTCGCTGGAGAATTAGATGTAGCCTAATGATAATTACAGGCGCATGCATCACTAAGCACGCTTTATACGTCTTCGAGTTCAAATCCGCACCGGTTAGCAGTTTCGAATACGATATATGAGAGAGTTGGTTGGTGATGATGCCTGTTGTCATTATCAGAACTAGCAGGTTCATATAAAGGCATTGTTCAAGTAACTTGTACTTGTCACTCTACCCAGTGGAAGCCATAATGCTTATTTTGGGTTGATCTCAGTGTTTCAATTTCCGCTTCTACATATACCGATACAAGCATGTTAGGCAAAAGGAGGTCGTAAAAATCTATTCGACTGAGAGTCGAGTGAGTAACTATGTCTAAATAGAGAAAAATAAAATTGGCAGAAGAGCCTTGACTGAACCTCTTGAGATTTTCCTTTGACACGGGCAAACAGAGTTTGTAGAATCGTTAATTAAGTTGGGAATATTTTTTGTCCTTGATTTGAATCGAAAATGTTGCCACGGTAAACAATTGGGTACGTATGGGCCAATTAGAAGTAAGTCGCTGGTAATTTTACCCTTGGCGGTGGTCGCGCTTTGGACGATCGCGTGCTTGTAGGTCTGTCAGACGGACCATACCTATCAGCCGTAGGCTCGTGAGCCTGCCATCTTTCGTCCCTTGAATATGCAATAGAGATCTGTTAATTGGCCACGGTCATATGGAACAATCTGAATGGCTGAAAGAAAAAGTGCCCGTCATGTCGATAAGGAATTCAGAGTTTGTCACGGTCATTGGTAAGCAATTAGCCAGCCAATCTAGCTTTATTAGCTACGCTTACTGAGTACTCTATAGGGCAGTGGAAAGTGACTCAGTGTATGAGGTAACGCAACGATAGCTAGCTTTGGGAACTGGTCAGTCTGCGCTGCAGTAATAGTCAAACAGATGGGTAGAGCAACAGAAAAGACACCATTAGTAGACGCTTTTGTAGGTGTAGGTGATAACCGTAAAACCTCTACTGTCATCAGCTTTACTATCACTAAGAACTATAATATCATTGAGATACATATGTGAGAAGTGTGGCTGCAGCTGTTAGCGCTAGTAGTCAGCACGCTCAGCGTCGGCATATGGCTCATTTAGGGCAGATATAAATCAGCATTCATTCACATTTGCCGTGACACGTTACTGTTTATTAAGGGCGCCGCATTCAACGGGTCCAGAATGGAGATAACCGTAATATAAACATAGATCTATTAATTGTATTTCTGCTAATCGAAATTTGCGTCCAACTTATAGTTAGGTGGATATATGAATGATCGTCTGCACAGAAGCACGAATCAGGCAGCCGTGCCTGCTAGCATGCAATAAGGTCGGCAATGCTCGAGCCCAGAAGCTTTTCTCGAAGACGTTAGTGCCTCACGGATTCGCGTGGTTTCGGCACTCCAGTATAACTGCGCAACTTATATACGGGTATCCTCGTTATATTGCGCTCGATGTAAGTTTGACCACATATGCGACGCTTCGCAGCGACATTTTTTAGTTTGGCGACAACTTTGCTACCCGCCAACTAAAACTTGTTATGTATCACCCCTATTGCTAGTTGTTTCTAGTTATTGAAAAATCCGATATAACTACCGCTATTGATCACCTGCCATTGCGTTTATGCTGTCGCTAGCGGTCATCGCGTGCGTTCGTGCATTCGGTATCCTTGTAAACTGCCATCACACCCCAATATGCTCATGGGCGGCTGTAGTTCCTTCTGCCAGAGTGCCATTCTTATTTGTCTGTACTAATCATATCACTGACAGCAGCTAATTTTCGACGCAGAGAGCGGGCATAGCTTGATCCATCGACTGACTCGTTCCGTCTGCATAAGCGAAGTCGTCCACAAAGCAGTTCCGACTATCGAAAAGGCGTCCGTCCTATAGCGCATAGAACGGACGGCGCCTACAAGCTACGAAATGTAAAACATAAGCCACAATTCAGGCAGAAAGTCAAAGAGAGCATAATTTTCAGGTTTCAGCATGCTACCGTTAGCGAGTTTTTATCGTCAATGCAGAACCATTTGTTTTTGAATCTGAATGCAACGTGAGACCGGTTGCAACAGGAGGGAAACTGAACAATTATCACCGATGCAAAGCAGCGTCGATCTTCGCTTGACTGTTGGAATAGTTCAAAACTGATGAGCTTCCGCAGCACGAGGAGCAGCAGTAGTGGGCGTCGTCACAGCAGCTGAGCTTGGTAATGAGTTCGTGTTTTTCGTATTTCCGTATTTCGTAATTTAATGGTCGGCTCGCGTAGTTTGAACTGGCAAAGAGATCGTTCTATTCCGCAAGGCAGGATCGCGGCTACTGTGTACAGCTCAGTCCAATTAGCATCAATGAAAACCTAAAATAAGCCACCTCTGTCGTAGGTCGCTAGCCATAGCTTGACCGTTTAATGGCTTGCAATTACATGCCCTCCTCGATGTGCGACGCTAAGGGTATCAACAATTGCCTTGAGAGAATCGCTGCAACGTTTCCCAACGCTTTGCGGTTTCGCTACCCTGTCATTTTCGTACACTTACATATTTAAAAAGAGAAAAAATAACCTAAAAAAAGGGACAGTAGAACAGGCTCTGCTTTGCGCGTGAAAGCGTCAAAAAATTACTCTGAAAAACTTTATTCTCTGTCGAAGAGTAAATTTCTTAGACAAATTGTCTCGTTCAAGGAACCACCCCTGTCCGCTAGTCTGCTACATCTTTCTTTTCGACTTTTCACAACATCAGCGCCTTCAGCCGTTGGTGTCGACGGCTGCGGCAAAAATGGCGAAACATGACGCTCGATGCGATGCGCATGTGTACTTGGCTAGATGCGTTTTTGCATCGCTGGTATGCCTCGTCTAGACTAAGATGAAGTGGCCAACTGGCCGAATGAGACGATATGTCATCGTCCCCCAGATTCTTCTCAGCATCATCTTCGTCGTGCCAGGGCGAAGAGCTCAGCGACACACCAGCGTATCAATTCGCTTCTTGTATTGCTTTTGTCGTACCATCGTTGAACTTCGTTTGTGTCACTCTGTCTAGCCGCTATTAATATGGCCGCAGTATAGCCATGTTGTTAATCTCCTCAGATTATTCTTGTGTATGATTCAGTTAGTAGAGCTTCGGTCTGTTCGGCTATTTTGCTGGTTATAGAGATTTCGGATGTGAAACGATGAGTTCCACCGACACAGCGTAACATCAAATATACAGGAGACAGTACTGCTACCACGTTGAGACGATCTGCCATTGGCAATGGTCAAAGGCACTAAAATGTGTACAATGCTGCTAACGAGTCCCTTTTTTCCTTCAGTTACTTAGTGTTTTTTGAGCTGAGACATTCTAACGTCTCAGCACCGTCGTCAACGCTCACACACGCAGACGGCCGGACCGGAATAACAATATCATTATGCAATGCGACAACAACGTCTCCTGAGGCGTTGGTAACGCAAGGAGCCGTTCTAACAAACAATTTCAAGGTGAGGAGAGGCCCAAAGCATACGAGAACAGACACGTTAGTTTTTAAAGAGTACTGTTGACACATATTTGAGCAGACGCTCTACACAAAAAATGACGAAGACAAAAGCGTTATGGGCAAGATACTGCATAGAGATTACCCAGATATGGCAAAGAAAACTGAGAAAGCAAAACATTATTTCCTATTCGAGAAATTATGCACTGGCCAATTAATGACGGCATGTCGGATGTTGTTCGATGAACTGGCATAGTCAAACCTACGACACAGCATTATACTATTGGGAATTTTATATCAATTTATGGTTTTTTTTTTTCCATATCTTACAACGCGGAAACTACTAAATCGTAGTTCGTGCAAACCCAGTTCATTGAATATATATATTTTTTAAATGTAAGAAAGCAGCATTCTATTTTGTTTTCCGTTTTTTTCTTAAATTCTTCATTAAAGAGCCCAATCACTGTTTATGTAGGGAATTTCAGAAAAAAAGCCCCTAGAACTACTCACATTAGGCGAAGAACAAATTTTATCCTTTGCTTATAGAAGGCTTTTTGTGGCGTGTCGTACTTGCACTTCCACAAACCATAGAACACCTACGTAGTAATAAACAGAACAGCTTTATGGTAATATACAGTATAAACTACTAGTTCGAACAAGAACTATAATGCTAGTAATAGTAACTAAATAGCGGTGGTAAGGACTAAGAATACGTTGGGCTAATGTGAAACGACAACGTTTCCGACTGAGAAATTGGATCTGGCAATAAGGGTACGTGACAAGATGACACCTTTATTGGCTTAGTTTCCCTGATCTCCAATGCCTAGTGTTACCCATTTGTGAAGGTTTCATTTCAGGCGTTTTTATTTTACCGTACAGTCGTGCGTCTGCTTTGCCCGCTATACACGTGCGGACATTATAAATTAAGGCTCATCTTCTTCACGGGCTGCTAGTGGAACGAACGTATTAGACGCTTTGAGTGAAACAGCAGTGTCGTGATTCGTCTATAGCGTTTCTGAAAGTCTGTACTAACTTGAGGAATCCCGTTTCAACGAAATCCCATTTGCCTTTTGGCTGATTTTGATGCACCAGTGCAAAAAATATTAGGTGTACTACTGCGATCAAGGCAGTAGCAGACGACCGAATCAAACGCCATAAGATGCGGCTGCTAATGAACTATTAGAAATGTTAGGCGGCGGCGACTAACGCCTCAGCGAATCGCCACCTGGTGGCAAGATTTCTAGATGGCTAGAAGAGTCACACGGCAACAAACCGCGTCTACTGCTTCACCATCAAGTCAATGTTATGTGTCTGAACACAGTTTACAATCAGCGGTAAACGACTCGTCGTTGATAAAGGTACGATCGAACAGTAACATTGTAAAAGCAACGCGATAGGGGTGGCAGGCACATCCTAATGAATGCACTCACCTCGCAGACGCAGGGAATAAATATCCGGCGCGAGGAAAGTGCGAAACGCAAATCTGTCCTCTTAAAACAATGGCATTTCTATAAAACGAACTTTGAATAAAGTGTGTCATATACGTAGATGATCCTTGATTGGATCGTACAGGACAAAAAAGGTCGCGGGAATTGCCCACCACGTACCCCCTCGCTAGAAATACAATCTTTTAACATTTATTAGAAAATTCTTTAATAGTTCTCGCTTGCTGACTGTCTTACTGAGCATTTTCGTGTTAGTTCTTTTGAAATCCTTTCAAGAAGTTCGGGCATGCTGTGGCTGTTATTCGTAGCTCGCGCGTTATGACAACTAGCAACAAGTTAAATGTGCAGTATGCGCTGAGAATCAAAGTGGTTCGAAGGGAAAAATAATAATGAGAACGCAGACATGCATAGAACGAATGTAGAGCTTCTATGATTCAAGCTTCCCAGCATAACACGTGCTATTGATGTGGTATCCAGATAGTGTTAGTTCGTAAAAACGTCAAAAGCTAATTGCGTGAGAATAGGCCAACGGGTTTCGGATGAAACGTTGTGTAAAAACATTTATACTTTTTCATTGTTTCACTAGCATTCGAACGTGTTTTATCTTTAAGTAACGAAGGACCAACTCGGTCTTGTTATGTGCTTGCTCAAGGCTTTCCTTATCAGCTATCGGTGTCAATCTCAAAGTCATGCTTGTGCTATTTGCAAGGCCTTTTTTCGGCAACCCTACCCGAAACACTCGGAAAGAAAGGCAACTATACTTACCACCATATCGTCATATATCTTAACCCTTTCTATATACGTATACACTTCACTGGGTAATTTTAAAGGTAGTAAAATTTCGAAACGGAATCGTGGAACAACTGGCTGTCGTTGTTATAGTTTAATATGCGCGATCTGACAATTGTCGTATTTCGAATCGATATCGACACACATACGTAACATCTCGGTTGCCATCTCTTTCTAAATAGAACAGTGAACAGACGTGCGCGCTGAGTTCGCCTTTTACGTAAGATGATTACGTACGACCTGGCGCGCCAACGAACGTCTGTATTTGCTTTCAGTGGACTTCAACTAAGCTTGCGTATCGTCGGCGAAGTTCGGTATCTATTAAACAATATGCACTGAACTGCATATTTGTAGGTAAAGGACATGTACAGAAAATAACACAAAAGAAGATTCGTCGAATTTCTATGTATTACCGTAGCAAGCAAGGCTCGTTATCCTCTTGAACTAGTGAATTTGGACACAACTAAACGATAATCGTTTCCTCGTATGCGCCCATCCGAGTTCTAACTTTGAACTTGTAACCTTGAACTTCTTTCTGTGTATAACGAACCGTGGATAACTATGTCGTTTATCTAATTAACCAAAGCGCGGATAACAGGTACAGCTTTCACATTCTGCGATTTAATGTATCGAACGACGCCTCCAAGGAGCTGGAAACTATCGACAGGAACTGGATTCGATGGGGGTGAAAAATTGACGCTCTGTTACTTGATGTTGAAGCAGCGGCTGAATTTCAGCACTTCTTTTATGGGTAAAAAAGAAAATGAACGTTTGCTATATCTGATCAACGGCTTCATTTGAGCGGTACATGTATTCGTCTGTTATTTCAATTACTTCTTGTTATTTTTGTTCGTATTAGCACAATCTGTGACGCTGAAGTCAATGAGACGGTGTCAGTTTTTATTTTATAATAGTTTTGGCTATATGTACGTATATTTCACGATCGTTATAGTAGTGTTCCGTGGTTCGTCCATACCCGTTCACGACAATAGGTTCCATATGTTCAGTTGCGTTCGTCGAGGACACGTTTGACCGATGCGTCCTTATTGGCATATCTCAACGATCTACCGACCCAATATGGCTAAGAGGTTAACATCGTACGTTACGACACAATTCCCTGTCGACCGTGCTAAAATGGCAAGTTCGCCTTCAAGCTAAATATAACAATCATACCTTTAATTCGTACATATCTAATCATGTGGAACCCAAACAAACGCATCACGACTTAATGATAAACAACAAGATGCTGATGCATTTGTAGGAAGCAGCTTTTCAGCAGCAGTATTCATATATCGTAAGTTCATTCAGACAATATAAAAATGTTGAATTAAATTTCTGTTTTCAGAACTTGGACTCTCATTTGTTGGATATGGCTAAAATAAGGCGCTTATGTTATATCTTCGCCATATCTATCATGCCACGTCGAGCGAGGCTCGTTTCCGTCTGATATTGGTCGAGCATTGGTGACGTCAGTATCATTGTTCTAGGTCTTAGCGGTTTATCCAGTAATTTTTTGAGCTTCAAGCACCAGTATCT
Source organism: Varroa jacobsoni (assembly GCF_002532875.2). Lineage (NCBI taxonomy): Eukaryota > Metazoa > Arthropoda > Arachnida > Mesostigmata > Varroidae > Varroa > Varroa jacobsoni. Next base: position 386,009 of record NW_019213242.1, on the reverse strand, counting down.
GACTGGTAATGTGCGGCACCGTAGCATAAGAAGCGTTTCTTCGAAGCTGGTAAAAAGCTAGTCATAGAGACGATTACATAAGGGTAACAAGCAAGGAAGTATGTTTGAAAGTGCATATTTTCCACGCAGAACTTCGAGCTTTACACTGTTATCAACGCTGGATAAACATTACCGTACTCGATAACGGTGGCCGCCACAGAGGATCTGATCGATGGCTTTCCATCAACACCTACTAGTACGCCCGTTGTACTCGACTATATTAACCATTCGGTTTAAACGCAAAAAAAAACTATCTATGCTTGAATTTAACTAGACAGGCAGTATAGTAGGCGGCAGAATGTAATGTGGAAGGCTGTGCCGATCTTGTCTTTTATCCCTATGACAGTTAAGATGCATGAGAATGTCAGGTATCTGTTAGTTTGCACTGTATACGCTTCAGACTAGCTATTATTGGCTACGCCATATGATGATTCCGTTAAGCTTCACGTTCACCATTACTAGCCTTGGAACATCGCCACGTTAGGTTGTTTCTCATACGTCTAATCTCTATCTTCAATGGCAGCAAGGCAGTATAGCAAATACAAGTCATGCTTGTTACTGATCGATCTGATAGGAAACTTAATTGTCGAATTCATTGTTTCTACGATTGTATTTCTATTATGTTGACTCTGTAACAAATATCGTTCTAACTAAACTACACGACGGAAGGCAATTCTAGGTTTGCTTTCATACCAGGCAAGCAATGTATTAACATTCATCAGCATTAGTAAGCCAAAGAATCCCGCTGAAACGAAATGCTACTCCCCGCGTAAGGACCCAGTATAAGCGATAGGGTATTTCCGTTGAAGGGGGATATTTTTGCTGCGTCTTCAAGAAGGCATACTTAGCCGAAATGGCTTTAGATAAAGGTTACTATTTTTTTTTTTTTTTTGCTGTACGAGCCAACTTCTCCTTTTTCTGAATAAGCTAGCCAGCCAAAAGGCCGAATCAACGACCGATTACTAGCAGTTACTGGTGTACTGGCATACACACGTTCTTACACGTAATACACGCGAGGATTCTACTTAATTATTCGTGGTAGCGAAACATATAAAGAAACTATTCGTAAATCCAACAAAGCGAATTCTATGGAGCGTTCGTATCCGTAAAAGGACTGAAAAAAGCGGCGGAACCATTCGCTCAGACGTGTTCACATTTTCGTACTCGCTTACCATTTTCATTCAATACGGTCGCAGATATGGATAGTTTTTTAAAAGGTAGTCATGGCTACCTACAATGCCAGTCAAACTACCATTAAAACTGGTCGCTTCCGGTCCGAATCATCGTTTACAGCCATTATATTGCTGTGCACCTCCCTTTCCCCCCGCCCCACCTTTCCGCCGAACCTGCACATTTTTCAGCTCATAACCGATAACTTATACGCAATCGCTCGAGCACTTCTACTTAATCTTTTCGCAATGATTTTTTCTAAAAAAAAATGTCCGTAAAAGCGTTCAATGAATGTAAAAAAGTGCGGAAGCAAGCTCTGTAGTCTGATGAGATCTGGCTCGCTCAAGTGCATTGCATTGTATCAAATGTTGTTTAGGTACTGCAGTGAAGTACATATATTGTTACTAGCCGATTAACAATCATAAATATTATACTCGGGTGCCTGAGGTCGCCGCTCTTGCCACTGTCAGTCCTCACACAAAAAAACGACATTGATTTTTTTAGCCGACGACCACGATCGTAGTGAGGAACATTGTTATTCCAGTTTTTCTTCATCAGTAAAAAAATAACCATCTTCCAAAAAAAGGCCACAGTAACGCTGCGGAAGACGCTGCAAAGATCGGTTTCATCCTATTTGGCGACCGTTGAGTTCAATCATCCACGTAGCTTTTGGGCTTCTCGTTAATATGAGAGACGATGGCAGTAATAAGGAATTGTCTCTGTCAGAACTAGCGCTGTTGTCGGTATGAGTATCTCGTCGGTGTTTCCCTGCAAAGACGTCAAAAGCTGCTGCCGTTTTCTAACCAACATCTTTGGCAACGATCACCGACAGCTGCCTCTCAGATAGCTGGTCGATCTATATGTTGACCGAGCAGTTTGGGCAATGGCAAAAGCTAATACAGCCATGACTACGACATTGAACGTGTTATATATATATATATATACATACATAGTCGACGTGTCGTTGTTTCTGTGAATTACCTCTGTTGATCAATATTTCTTCGATGACGGATTCCCTGTATCATCAACATTTATTGTTGTGATCGCGTGCTCTCGTTTGCCGCCCACTTTTCAGAGGAAACTGGTGGTACCGTTTAGCGTAGGAATACAGCGTTCGGACTGTAATCACGGATACAAAGCCCCTAAGCAGACTATACCGTCGCACGTTATCGTTAATCATTCATAACAGAAGTAAACAATAGTATCCTGAGATATTAATGTGAAGTTTATTTACGATTTTATTTGTTAATTGGGATGTTAATGTTTAGCTAGCAAGCATCTTGACGTATCTTTCCTCATCAACTTGAATTGCTCTACTTTTAGTGGTGAATTCAATGAAATTAGCATAGCTAGCACAATACTAACAATCAGTCGTAATACATATGTGGCCTGCTCCGCAAATACGGATAGGCTATGTTTGGCTATTAAAGCGCACGTTACTATAGATTCAATTGTCGTAAATTGTCAATAGTTCCACAGATCTGCTAAGGCCCACCAGCATGTATTTATTATTATCACCGTAAATAATAGTGGCTCCGTCAGCAGCAGTAGCAAGGGCAGCAGAAGGTTTAAAACGGCACCGTCCCAAATCACCACACTGTCCGCCTACGCCGCCGTCATTGTTAGAAGTATCAGGAAGGAATAAAGATGAAAGTAACAGCAACGCTACATCGTCATTAGATCGCTTACTCAATGCTTACACGATTCTTCCGTCGAGATGGTATTGTTTGTTATAGTGTGTCAGCGTGATTGCCTATTACGCGGCTCTTCTCACTCACTTGGCCGTTGTCATGTCCATTTTCTGCCTGAGGGTGTCAACGCGTTGTCACCCTGGAGGGTTATATCTATATTATCATTGTTGGCCTCTATCCGCCGAGTTCTATGACAAGTAAACTGTGGCTGCTCCTCAAAGTCACTAGAACGAATTGTGTGTGGTCTGTCTACTACGTATTTTTCTACCGCTTTCGCTGGTACCACAACCAACAGCGTCGGCGCGGCCTGAATGGCTGTGGCCGCTATACGGTCCCGGGTCTATTATCATTTTGTTCGATTGTTGAACAAGAAATGGACCCGATCAGCCATGTCGCGTCATCGCTAAAACAATTGTCATTCATAGCGGTATTTAGTCGTGTCTAAAATAAAGAGCTCCAGCTCGGTGAGGGGGTCGAACCCTTCGAATTCGATCCCATTGTTTCATGTAGTGAAATTGATATCCAAACTAAAAATAACAAAAACAATATTATCATTCTTATCGCAACGTAGTCCTTGTTTAGACCAGTGCTAAGTTGTGGTTTGTTCTAGGAGTACAAGCGCAATTTGAATGCCGAAAAACTACCTTTGTTTGTAAAAAAGTTGAACATCAAAAGGAATTAACCTTGCCGGAGTTAAAAACGACTTAGCTAAACAAACTGAACTGTTCTTGGCGAATAATAAGAGGTCATATGGAAGATTTTACGTCTACACGGCTGGCCATTTATGTTAACAGTCTTTTTGCTGCAATACATATACCTTTTATATGGTTCCATAGCGACTGCCACCCTCCACATCACCACCGATAATCATCTACATAGAAATATTTCGTTCCACGGCATCCTCGGCCACAAAAAGCGAAACCATATGGGAACGACTAACTCCGTTTCCTTTCCTCTGTCATGCTCCATATACGTCGAATGTACACGGGCTTAGCTAACTCGGCTATGCGCAGCCTCCCGACAAGAATTATAAAAGAAGTGTTCCGGAAGACTAAACATGGAGACATCCGGCTTCTAGGGTTAATTCCGTTCTACTGGTAGCAGGAACACCCACCCTCTAGCTCGACAGGGACCCGACTACCACACAAGCAAGGACAGTCTATGGGATACTTTATTCAATGCCAAGGATTCTTATAGATATTGTTGTTGAGACCATCATCGAGGATGTAACGACAATGCAGCACGACAGGAACTCAAAATCGTGCACTCGACTTAAGGCAAATGCATTCATTTCGTGCCTCCATCGGTAGCTGCCCGCTTCTGTAGCTCTTTCTTTCCCGTGTTTCTTTTTCTTTCGAAACATCTTTTTGTGAACGGTAGTGTAGCCTAAACAACCTAAAGGAAAAGCGGACAGACAAACTTGCGGGGAAAGATAGATGAAACAGCAAGCGCTAAACGGTACAAAATGGCACTTGGGGTTCTCGAACCGGAAAAAGTGAATAGAGGAGTATTCGGACCAGACCTCCGGAAATGTGATTGGGGTGACGTGTACCGGTGAGTAAGTAGGCTTCGTCTTGACACCGGTCCGAACCAGTTCCGCAGTGTCCGGAGGCAGGCGGCTAAAGTAACAACGAAAACGCACAGGAACTCATCAGATCACCGGTGCGACTACTGCAAGACGGTGTGAGCCTTCTAGTCTATCGAAACTGATCGTAGACGGGAAATAGCTTTTCCTAATGCACTGCCACCGATGTATTTTTGGCACTGTGCAAAGGATGTGAGTTCTGTTCCCATGATCGATTTTTCGTGGAGGAAAAGTGTAGCATGATAAAGATTACCCAAGAGTTCCAACGGCGCTCCGTGTCTCGTATAATATTGAAATTTACTGCTGAGTTTCTTTTATTTTAGCTGCGAATCGGCACTTCTTGTGAGGTAGATTTTACCTGGTTTTTCTTTGCCGCAAATAATCTCTAAGGCTATTTTCTCGTAAGTTTAGATGGCGACATTGGTGATGCAGTGGATCAGGTCCGCCCTCTTCAAAATATAAATTTGCTAAATGCAGCATTAATTTCAAATGCAGTATTGCGTTAAAGTTAAAAGAAAAAAGATAATACATTCCTCCCGGTAAATAAACCTCCCGGTTAGAGCATGCGTGATGTACAGAAACAGACTGTAGCTCCAAACGACACAAAAGAGCTTCAAAGCCTCAATAAGACGATTCGCGGTAGGATTGTATTGTTTAGAGCCATTGCTCCACACCTGCTGTCTCTGTCCGTTAATCATTATATACGTGGGCATCATATAGCTTATTATACGTTATACCCAAATATTTGTGTAATTTCTTTTTATAGGAGTTACACCCATAGACAAAATAAATACGCTGATTACTCAAATTTCGAATGAAACGTACAAAGGGTATGCCGGACTTTCTCCACTTGCATGGCGCAACGCTTCCACCTCGTTACAAACCACCATTATTATCAGCAATATTATCAAATAGCTAACAGTCTGCTGACAAAAAGAACATGCTGGAATCCTTTCGACTTTGAAAATCTCTAAAACAAGATGAGTTCCCAATTTTGTATTACAATTGATTTGACATACCAACATCGTTGATATATTTACCAAATATATTATGTTTTATCACTTCGTTGGTTCTTTCAAAGACCAGCTAGCTCATTTTATCACACCGCGGAGCCCACCGGACGCTGGAACCAGCAGTGCGTGTTCCTCAATCGTAGCTGTCAAAATATTTATATATGCAGGTATTCTAATAAATATAGAAAAATAAACGTGAATCCAAATTATTTGTCGGTTGATGAAAAACGGTTACTTCTAAACGCGTATACGGGCGCCAGACGATGAAGTCCTTGTCGTCATAGTCACATAGATGAGTCGCTGAAAACAGCTACGCCACTTTCGATTTTGGAGCCTTTCCAATTAAGACTAAGCGGTAAACGCAAGTAAATATCTATCGAACAAACGTACAGCCCAATGGTATCATATAATGCATGAGGATACTACAGAAAATTACGTGTTCGACACGCAAATGACAATACTCATGTACAAATCAGAACGTCCTTTTGCCTGTGCACTAGTGAAGTTAATGCTACAGACCGAGCCGATGTAGGTTGCAATTGAACCCTTTGTACTTGAGCGAAGAAAAAAAATTGACAAAGCGTATACGTGTGCGTTATTGTTCTAGATGAATAGTGTGATTCACATTGAAACGTGGCAGCAACCGCACGGCAAAAAGGTTATCTTATTGAAAATACACAGGTCTCAGGTAAGTTTCTAATGAAGATATGCGTTTATTCATTCCAGCTTGTTATTGCTGAGCGATGATTTGTACCGTTATCGAAGGTTTGGGTACGATGCTATAAAAATGACTACACATGTCCAAAAGTCAACCCACACACACGGCAATGACACCACGAGTAATTGCATTTGGCCTTTGCGGTTATTTGCTGCCCAGTTACGTCTTTCTATTGATATGTACCATTGAATATAAGATAAAGTCATCTTGACTGGAAGCGCCAACGATCGACAAAAACACGGAAGGGCCGCTGCTGACAGGTGAAGTAAGCTGATATTTTTGCAGAGATTAGACATGAAACCAATTTATCTGCTCGTTTCCGTTCTCTGCTTCCATCCGTTATTTTTTAGTCAATATAATGGAACACAATTGATGAACGAAAATCCTAATTCGTGCTCAGCCGTCAGCTCAGTCCTGTAAATAAAGAAAGTTCGTTTAGCGATAATGACAGCAAACGACACAGACCAACAGGCAGAAGTCTATGCACTTCTATACGTTACAATACATAGTTGTTATTCGAAGTTGGCCAGTGTTATCTTTCTATTGCCTCGAAGAGGATACATTCTGGTACATTGCATATGTTTAGATAGGTATTATTTTGATGCGAGAAAAACATCGAAGAAGTGTCGAATTAAAAAAAATTAAACTGATCTGTCAGAACAACAACCGCGACAATGACAGAGGCGCCAAAATGTTTTCGACAACAAAAAAAAAAAACTAAAAAGAGAAATTATCGCTTTTCTTCTAGGTGTTGCTTTTCTGGTCGTCGTCCTCGACAGACAGGACGACAACAGGCGACAGCTGAGGTAAGAGACAGTGAAACAGCTAAATATACACACATAGAAAAGCGAATATCTATGCAGAACTATCGTGCTAACATCATCCAGCATTTGGAGTGCAAAGTAGCAATGCATTGGATTGCTGAAACATCGAGATGCGGCAGTAAGGACTAAAACGCGGGTAGGATCGCAGGACGCACTTCGAGCCATCAATCACAGTGGCAAAGTGCACCATTCGAGCACAGGTCGCTAGGGGGCATCACGGACGAATAGACTGCGAGTTGTTTTTTCTGAAGTTCGATCAGAAGAAGAAGAAGAAGAAGAAGAAAAAGTCATAAACCTTGGCCAAGAGGACGCCATGCGTCGCGAATTCGACGCTTTACGCATTTCGGATTGAGGGAGACGGGCAGATATCTGAGGTGAAGCGATGTACAGCGGCTTTGCTGTCGTCGCACCGCCAACACCCTACTGGACAAGTAGAATTTTCCACTTCTAGGTGGTGACAGGGTGGACGCCGGTAGCGCCGGCGGCAGAATTTGATTTTGTGAAGTATAAGAATGCGACCTATCTAAAAGTAAACTGTGATACAGTTTAACTAGTTTATACTTCATTAGTGTAATTTCCAGCTGTTCAATGTTAGGGAAATAAGCGGACAACTCAAAACGACGAATATATACGTGTGTTTGCACGATAGAGAAGTGTCACGATCCCCTACCAACAACGCCACTAGCGATTCCTCAAATAGTGCTCCTTCATAAGCTCTACAATAAATGAACAGTGCACCAGCGTCAGACGAATTGATACTTCGTATTAGAGGCTGTATGGCACTGTCCTGGAATATCGGATACTTCCTAACGCATTCGGATACAGCAGATCTACAGCCCATGTTACAGTACAATTACTACTCTCTGGACTACTGCACCATACGACGATAGCGTACATGCTATATCCAGGTAGCATGCGTTTGCCATGAAACAAAAGCAATGCGTACGATCCAATCTGATGATCAGTATGTGGTAATGATCGCTGAGTGAGGTTAGCTAGTTGCGTTGTATATCTGTTTCTCTAGTCGCGAGTCATTCAGCAAGGGCATCGACGCATTTACTTGCTACATAACATCCTCGTTGAGAAGATTCTGCAAACACGACGTTTAATTCAGTTCAGTCGGCTGGCACCGCTGATCTTCCATTCAAAGCACGACGCTCCTTATCGAACGCCCACTCGCTAAGCGCCAGAGAGAGCCAACAGCCGCTGGCGCAAAGCTATATCACTGTTGCATCACTACCGCCCCATAGAATTGCTTCTACTACGGTCAACCTTAGCACGACACCGCCAATAGCTGCGACAACGACAACAGAGATGCCAGCCACAGTTTCCCCTGTAGACCCATTATAATAGCACTGCAGCATCAATAATGTTACTTCAGTCACTAGCCCTGCAACCACGGCCCTGCCGCTAGTATACCGATTGCGTCGCTCATAACGACGGACTTCGGCTTGATGCCAGTGCTAACGTCGTCGCATTTGTACGCGACACAGGACAACGATTATGGGAACGCGACGCGGTGACCTGGACGGTGATGACGGTGCCCCGAAGACGCTGATCGTGAGCCAACGACGATAGGACAAAAGCGACCATACCAAACAAGATCAGCTTTGTGTCAGGAGTAGCAGATGTTTCCTTTGCTGCGACTGCTAGTGGTGATGATGGCGGTACTACCGCTGCTACTCGATTGTCAATACCGATTCCCAGGAGAACAGGCATACACACTTTGACACATCCGGATAAGACAGCATATATAACTAGTCGAACTATTCTATGATACCCATCGCCGTAGAAGTGTTGGTGATGATCGTACTGTGGATGTTATCGCATCAGGCAGTGTTTAGGACAAAAAAAACGGCTGTCTACTCGGACGATTGCCCATGACGATGAAAACGCTGAAAAGAACATTGATGACAGAGGGACAGTTTACGAACCTCCACTGCGCCTGGTACGCAACGAGCGGATAGTACATTTTGTTGATGTAAATAATGTATAAACGTACAGCTGTTTGAAGCAATGATATAATACGGCAATGGTGCGACATGTTGAACGAAACTGAATTCTGGCGCAACGCACGGGGTGAGCGAAAAATGGTCTTGTACATGTTTGGATTGGGGCTAAAAAAATTGACAAGAGTTTGGGAGACACGACTTTACTGGTGGAGTTGGCGCTAATGGTACTAATAACCGCGATAACAATGAAGAGAATTATGGTGGTCACAATATAGTTAGTAGCGAACAATGCGTGGAGCCAGTTAGTAGTATGAAGGATGTCCTTAAATCATATAGATACGAGGCATAATGAATTTACGTCGGAAAACTACAGTGAAGTAGACAAAAACGCGTCTCGCGAAGGGCGTCGCTTGCAGCGATTTGTCCCATTGAAAGCACCAGGTCTGGAACCCGTATGGCGACATGCAAGCCTGGAACGGCAACAAGCGTAACAACAGCAGAAGCAAACATGAGCCAAAACCAAGGCGTAGATGTATTACCTCATACTGCATTTTCTCTCAGCATATGACATAACCTGCGTCTATAGATGCTTCTATATGAATATCGTGTGGTGCTCATATGAACCTTTTTTTCTTTACAGCATTTAAAACACATTAATAGCAAACCAAATTTTCGAGCGCGGTCATGCTAAATAAATGTAATAAAAATCTCCTCTAACTCAACAGCAAATATGTATATGCTATGAGCACCTTTATTTGCTCCCATAATAAGAACGTTCGTCAATCATTGAATATGTTCAGCATCTTACTCAATCACTTCCTATCACTTCATTCAGGAGCACAAACTCCCTATACGTCCGCGGGCCTACGGCACGTCTCGTCTGTGCACTGTTACAAAAAAAAAAGGGGATGGCCTACCCACCAGTCTACCCAGTAAAAACAAAACAAAAGCAGGAAGTCTGAGATACGTTTGGCCGCTGTCCCGCTATGCCACATCTTGCATTGCTTTTCTATCTGACATCATTACAGTCGCTAGTGAGTGTGTCTCGTCATTCGGCCCTTGCTAGACTCTCAGACGGTCAGGCATCATAAAAGTCGCTATGCTGGTAGTAGTTGAAGTAATCGGTGCTCAGCCTTTTTGCTGTCAATACGGTCATCTGTCTGTTCGTTTTCTATGTAATAGCTCCAGCAGTACCTTGCTAGCGGGCCACCCATTGTTGCGGGACATCGCCTCTGCCCATCTTCACACATCGAGTTGAGACCCAGACGGGTGAATGTCCCTAGAAGTCCCGCTGTTTGCCGATCTATGTTTACTACTAACCGTCTGCGGTGCCTGCTGCTGATGGTGGTGTGCTGGATATCCGCGCGTAACGGCTTCGTGCTAAGCAGTTAAGTGGTGACCACGGTGGTGTGGCGTTGTTAGCGGCGACCATAATCTAAAACGTCGAGAGGTTGACGAACGGGAAGATAAAGAAGATGTAGAGGAGAGGCACAGGAATCAATTTGTAGTCTTACAAGTGTCGGCGCACCATCGTATCCGCTGGACAGAACGAGCGGACAAATGCCCAAATGGACAACGATACCAGCCAACGGCAGCTAAAACACATGAGGTACCGGTTCTTGAATTGTTTTGCGGTTCCGCTATTCCTTTCCATCCTCTAACACATACCCAGATCAACGCATAAAATGTCGACAGAGCAAGTTACTTTATCATCTGACTTAAGCGTCGACTACTTCCTCAGTGGCTACTGACGCTCCTTGTTATAATGGTATGACTGATTGCGCGCCACATTACTTTCACAGTTTTCTACCAGCGATTCTCTATAATCCCGCTCGTATAGTATTCCTCTTCCTTATGTCAACTACCCACAGGTATCAGTTAGGGCAGCAACTGAGTTAAGCTCGTATCGTTGGTCAGCATTGTCCGTATCTGGGGTTTCAACTGTAGTAAACCCCCTAACAGCAATTTTCCCCTTAAAGCTACCACTACAGCCACTACCATTACTATCACTACCAATAAGGACAATGACAACTCAACCAGACGACAGTTCGGCTTTGAGCCATTTTCCCCATTCCTCTTTGCTCAGTTCAGTTCTAAATAGCTTGCTGCTGTCCGACTTTCAATTGGGTTCTAAGCCCATCGCTAGTTACTTTTAGTCTTGCATTGTAAATAGGCACATAATCAGTCCAGCACAGCCACACACAAAATGCGAAGACGTTAGCTGATTTCGTTCTCTTAAGTACATATATTGGGTGGCTGGCATAGAACTGCTATACATGACAGACCTAGCTGCTACCAGATATGGTCACTCTCGGCCGGAAGCATTGTCGCTCGCGCTTACCCTTAGCTAAATTGATCGGACTGGTTTACTGACAACGAAAAGCCAGGCACTGCTTACCTGCAGACAGCTGCTAAGGCAAACGGAGGTTATACGCGAAGCATCAAGATAAACTACGTTACGTCATGAAGGAAATTTGTCACTCAGAAATGATAATGTCGTAATCGGTGCTGTGTTGGCGTCACTACCTTTGCTGATGGAGGCAACGATGATTTCCGCAATAACACCGTAGCACAAAGAGAAAGCTATTGCTTGACTAAAACGGAGTGAACTTCGCGTTGTAAATGGATAGGTACTGTTCTTTACGAGGGAAGAACGGACGAAATAATGGAAAAAATTTGACAGCAGACCACAGGCCTTTAGCTATCTTTTGGAGCAAATTGTCACTGCTGCAACCTTTATTGACACTAGCCAGTGGATACTAGTTTCACCGTCCGTTACAAAGGCAACCCCACCAAAAAAGTTCAACTAGAGAGCGATGCTGTAAGCGACTCGTTTTAGGAAGATCTTCCGATCGCTAGCGGAACTTTTACATTTTGACAGCTATTCATGAACGTTGAGCCTAAGCTGGCCTTGTATCGATTCTACTCAGAATCTCGTAAAAACGGCTTGAAATGAGGTCGAGGAACGAGCAATCTTGTTGACTTCTTACATTTTCTTTTTTTTACGATAGTATTAACAGTGATCAAATAAACGTTGCCTTTGGTAACAAAAGGGAGTAAGAGTTGTATTTACTCTATTTTACTTTGAAGTATTGTATCTCTTCCGTCACTGGAAAAGGTGAATTGTGTGCAGCTTGCATTTTGTTCAATTCCCCTGGCATACCAACCTCTGTATCTGCGCACGGCATACTCCGGAAATTTTTTTTTAGCATTTAACTAAAACTCGGTAGGTTCAGAGCGAGTCTCCTGAACAGATGCTCATTTAACAGTAGCGACGACAGTGCAAACCATGGTACAGGCGGATGGCTAAACAAAAAGGCAAAAATAGATGAAACTATACGATTGATACATAAAGAAGTACCTCACGATTTCTCGTCAAAGTTCATTGGAAGCACATAAGGATTGAACGGCGTATAGCTGAAGGAAAAGATCGTATAGAGCCCGACCGAATTAAGTGTTTTCCTCATAGATACACATACACGTTTTTTCCACGAGTTTCGTTTCAGCCAAAATGAAAAAGGAGTAGCTCAGTATCTTAACTTCGGCCGTCGATGCAGTACGGTTGGTGTCAATGCTCCGCACCACTGCTCGGATTATGACAAGGATTTATTGGCTGTCACGGGACGACCGTGCAACCAAGACGAACATCGCTTTCTGACACAGTCTTTCGTTGAAGCTTTTCATTTTGTTTTTGAGACTTATCATACTTGTTTACCACAGCGGTCGACAAACACGGTACGATCGTTTCTACGTTATTCCACTTCTATCTCAAATCAAACCCAGCACACGTAGACGTGAGATCACAAGCTCAGATCACCCGAGCGACAACAATTCATTCACTCTCAAGCTAGAGATCAGGACATAGAGGAGGAGAAAGACCCTGAGGGGAGATAAAGAAACCGAGAAAATTGTTTAGCAAGCAGAAATGGGCTTAAAACCGGTGATTTCTGTTGCTTCTTCTTTAAGCTGCCGCTTCCGAATCTCAACGGCGAACAGAACGCCGAGCTGCTATCTACAGCAGCGAACGCCACACCGTTCGTCGTAGTACAGCTCATGAATTTGACTGAATTATGTTGAATATAGCTGGGTTGAACCCCCTTTCGAAACATAGCTTAAGGCAACCCTATTAAGGATCGTTATGACGAGGAACACATGGACTCATATAAACGGCAGAAGTACAGGGAGACAAAGTTGGAGAAAACGAAACCCCTATGTCACACAAATGATATTTCTCGATAAATGCAGAATCCACAGGTGATTGTCGCGGTATTATAGGTTTACGTAGGTCCTAGCGGGAGCGGCTGAAGTAACAACCGTGATGCGAACGTAGCTATAATACTAACTCATTTCGTACCTAGACGCACATGTTCTAATTGCTACTATAGAAACGTTTGTTTTGCCTGTTTACGCAACCGTAAAGTTGTGTAAACTTACAAAAAAAAGCGTAGACGGAAGTACTCATGTTCCGTCTACGTTTAGCGAGCAGCTCATTCATGGCTCGTTTGCCTATCTGAGCTTGACACGCATGTAATGTTATGTGGAAAACTTGATCCGATTCATTGCTATTCAAATCTCCCATATATTACTATGCGAGACAATGTTACCGATAGTAATATAGTTCCAAGGTGTGGCCTGTATAATAAGTAGTTGTATATTTTCTAACAAATACCCAGTTCTGAGATAATATTTTTGACGATGCCCCTAGACAATTAATCGACGACAAGTATCTTTAATTATTTTATAATACCGTTGTCTTCTTAAATGTCTGCGGTAGCCATTGCTGGCTGCATCGGCGCATCGTGATGAGCCAAATTCAAGCGAGCGGAAAATTGTTCGAATTTAAAAAGCTCTAAAAGACGTTCATTCTACTGTAATATGTCACTATTGAAATCGATCGAGCGTGACGGTTAACGTATGGGCAGAAGACACAATCTTGTGTTCAGTGGTTTGTGGCCGGCGAAACGCAGCAGGCTAGAACTAGGCAGCGGTAAGAAGAAAGCTTACAGCGAAACGCCATCAATGCCGCTAGTAAAGGCGACTTAAGATATTCACTCAATTGTTTATTTCTGGTAGAAAGTGACGTCGCGATATGATTTCCGCGAGACGCGACACGGATCGGGCTTGGCTTACACGCTTGCCTAAACAGAGGCGTATTCTCAGCAGATGTGTAACATGCCAATAGTGTCGAATCTGCACCGGTCTTCGGAGGCAAGGACGTTTGCCCCTCTCCTAGGGTGTCCTTTTGGCGCTTACTGGTACTGCTTGAGTACGCAGGTCTAGCGATTCGAATCCGAATTTCAGCTGTTAGAGAGCAGCAGGTGTTTCAGCTGTTAGAGAGAAATAGCTAGATAAGTTCAGTGAATGGGTAACAACGTCTACGTTTCGTCCATTGATGTTGGCCTTCTGATATTGCGCTTAACGAAACATTATCCAAGCTAGTTGATATTTGGATAAACAAATGATGGACGTGACTTTCGACACGGTTGACATTATCACTACATCGTCTTTATAAATACCCTTGCGTCTGGAAAGCGTTCGTGGGCAACTGAAGTACAGACGAACTAATTTGACGCCGCGTTCCAATATTGGTATTATGTTGGTGGGTGCCAAGTGACTACCCCTCTCAATTCTCGCTAATAACCCGGCTCAGTATCTATCCAAATAACCTGCTCAGTGTATATGGATGTTGATGGATGCGATGTCGGAGTACTTGGCAATGGATCTTGCTGGCATTTTCTACCTGGCGCACTATTTAAGGTATCGCCGGTAAAGCTAACATGTATATCTATTTATCCTTAAAAAAGTAAAAGAATAATTTGAGTATGGTATCTTGATATTCAATAGCCAAGTAAAAAAAACTGTTCCACAAAAGAACTAATTTGTCAAAAAGATGACCTCACTCTACGGCTTATCATGTCAATAGCGGTTGAAATCATCTGTGATAACTTGTATTTCGTTGTGGTTTTTCTTTAGAACATTCCCGATAGCCCCAAGGTTTCAATGTGTATTTGTCGGTAATCGATACTGTATTTCTATTCCTACTAGTAGTCCTAATGTAGTGGTCGCAGACGGAAACACCACCGCTCAAGCTAAACACTTGTGTTATGCCGCTGTTGTTATTATTAATAATACTCGTACCTGCTTCAACTTCGAACAACGACAGCAGAAGGTGCTTCAGTGGATATGCAGCTGTTGTGTCGCAGTGAAAAAGAGGACCTTGGCCGCCAGGGCGGGAACCATAGTCAGAAGCACCAACTATCGTCATCGCGGCCTACCGTCACGTAGAAACGGCTGCACCTGCAGCGGACTCTGCCGCTACCGCGCCGTAAGCTATCCACCCTATCGTAGTACACAAAGATCTTCAGATCGGATGTACACCCACAGGCGGACAAGTGGACTGGCTGGAGACCCTGCCCTACGCCAACGATGAGTGATGCTGGCTCGAATCTGCACATGGACACCCCCATACCTTTCGAACTTATTGTCCTGCCTCGTTTCTGTCGGCAACTTTAGCTCTAGTAGAGCTGTTTTCTACTAGAGCTAGTAATAAAGGTAAGTATGGCAATATTGCCCAGTACCCGCATATTACCAAGGTAATGTATAGATACGTTCAAAGTCATGCTACTTTCGGCTAGGGCGAAGCGTCTGGTGGTACGAGGTGGGCTAGGCGCTGACGCTGTTCCTGCGCTGCCAACAGCTGTCGTTACCGCCTAAACTCTATAGCAAATGATTTATCTATCGTTGTTGCCATTGCTGCTTGCTGCGCGTCAAGAGTGGACGTGGCTTGCATTTCTGTACAACGTCCGCGTGTATGCACTGATACATATGAATAAAAATGTATAAGTACCTAAAGTATACAATAGGTTATTTGGTATATGATGAATGCCAATAAAGCAATCAGCTTCGATAGTTGCCGCCGTTAACGCAGACTCTGTCTAGCAACGTATTCCATTTGCAGTAGATCAGGTGATGGCAAGCAAATTTTATGACGTTTGAGTATTCATTGCATGACCTTGTATTGGATCCGATCCGCATGCCTGTTTCTGTCCGTAAAGCTAACAACTCGGTGCTCTTCGATCCGAGCTAAACCGACTAAAATGCTACGATTTTTAATAGGGGCCATCGACTACGTGTATTGATCATCATATCTGTGTGAAGCTTTGCCAGACGACAATTTATTGTTGTCAACCGTAGTGGGCTTTTTCGTCATTAGCCCGAAGTGATTTAACCCAAGTTATCGCAATTGACCTTCTGATCGATTATCAAGATGTGCGCGAAATGGTCCATTGTAGCAAGATTTGTTTCTGTGTAGCCGTTGTGACGCCATTGACGCTGATTCTACAACTGCAGCTGGTATTGCGAATTTTTATGCGGTTCTATTGTCGCGTTTCTTCGCGAAGCTCAGACCTCTGTCTCGCATCACAGCTCGTTTCGCAAAGCAGTCATATAAGAAAGACTGTCGAAAATTAGGTACAAAAATGTCGAGCTTCGACGTTAGGTTTTTGACCACGTTGCTCGAGCCGATGCGCAAAATCGGTCGTGCGTTGTTTTCATACCTCATATCTTCTATGGGTACTAGTTGTTATTATTTACAAGCGGTGCTAAACAGTCATGACGAGAATTGGGTATCTCTTTGTATGGTCACACAAATTTCTAACGTACCATTGCCATAGGCCATGGAACTGCTAAGGCTAAGGAGCTGCGTCCGATGGCGTCGAGACAATAACTGTTACTACAAATATTCCACTAAACTATCTGTTGGACTATTTCCGTCTGATTTGACGCGTGTATCGTATTTTGTTTTCCGTCATTTCTTTTTGTTTCCTATTGCCAATAGTGGAAAATCGGTTTTCGGTCGATATTCTGCTGCGATCGATTCGAGGAGCGGGACTCTGCCCGGCTGAACTGACAGATACATAGACAGAAACTGAAGTTGACCTGACGATGCAGCATCACGTACTGGCTCCTCTACCGTGCTGCTAACGGCCGAAATAAAATAATTTCGCTAAGTATATGCTTTGCTACTGGAACACTGACGCCTTTAGGGTATTCTTGGCAAGACCGATGCATATTAGTTGACTTTAGTCGAGCAGTTGTCTTCACGTCTATTCGTTCGTTCTTCATTATCATTATCATCGCCGCCGACCGTCCCTCGTACTTGTTTGACCGCCAGATGGCGCAAACCACAAAATTACTGTTGGCGCTAGTCTCGCCACCACAGTCCTTTACGATGAGCGTTAATTTCTCTACTGGAGAAACCCTTTATCATCGCAAAGGAGCCATTGCGCCAGTGTCCTTGTTATCATCACCACAATGATACTCGTCATCTTTTCCGGGTAAGTAAGTGGTTTTTGTCCCCATAAAGAAATGACGGAACAAGGGGGCGTCAGGGGGTAAAAAAAATGCAGTCAATCGTACGCAAGTCTTGTCTATAGCTCATCTATAGAAAAAAAAAAAAAACTGCTGTTCAGAGAACGAGAAATGTGTATATGTGCTATGTATGTAAGGATAGAGGCCTAGAGATAATGCGAGAACGGTCGCCGTCAAAACAAGATTCCAAATGTAAACGATCATATGCATAAGCAGAAGAGCAATGGTAGCTCTCTGATACAGTCAGATGGAGTGAATCAAGTCAGCTTTTCGGTGAAATGGATCATATGCTTTTTCCATATGCTATGCACAGTAAAGGTCTTGCATAGGTGGTGCATTTAGCACCACATAACCTATATATATATATATATAAGTTGGACTCGTTGGTGGTGCATATATTACATAGTACATATATGACTTGCTGCCATGTTGAGTTACGCAAAGGGCAAAATGTCCTCTTATTATTCAAGCGAATAGATATAATGAGTCTCAGTGGACTAGGGTTTTGCGTACTACATTTGACTTGCTCAATAAAATTAGCGATCGACATTAGAAACAGCTTGATGCATGCTTTTTTTTTCCATATTTCTGCAATAAATATATACGGATATATTGATAGATAAATAAATAGACAGACAGATAGACATAAGTGTATTATTAGAAAATTGTACAAACGGATGCTTGTGCACGCTAACTGTACAGGTCACTATATAAAAGTCGAACCAGACTTATTCCGAAAATTTTATACTCTGCCAGCCTATAATATCTTTGCTCAATGTTTTTGATAAACGCCGAAAAAAGTGTCACCACTCGACATTCATGTTCACAGTCATACGCTTACATCCCACCGTGATATGTGTGTATATATATATATATATATCTAATGTCTACTGTACCGCTGATTTGTACTTTAATCAAGCTTTTTAACGTGTTTGCTATACATTGCCATCTGCCATCAGCCTGGTCAACGAAAATAAAACAACGACAGAAAAATATCACTGCCAAACGGATCATGGCACAGAACAACGAGTCCCGACTGCTAGCGGCGGTCTGAACATGAATCATCAAGAATGACTATTTAACGAAATGCCATGCTTAAGGATAAACGTAGCACAAAATGACAATTTTTTGCCTTGAGGAAATTAATCTCGCGTTTACTTCTCAAGTATCAATATAGATCACGGCACGAAGTAACAGAAAAAGTTATCGTGGCAGCGGGAAAAGGGAGCGCGTAGCTCAACATGAACTGATCAAATGGCGCACGACATTCCCTCAACTTTTGTATCGTGCACGAACGCATCTCGCCCACGTCGCCCATCTTCTACATATGATACAATAATACAGAGAATTACCGGTGAGTCGTTACAATAAGTGATAGGAATACCCTGAATGTCAAACATTCATCGCGTCAATGTTTGCACAGGGCTGATACAATGTTCGTTCTACCATTGTCTAAGCTAACGACGAGCGTACGTTTCTCTGCCGTCGATTATCTCCTATGGTTCGAAATGGCAGACGACAGAAACGTGCTATGGCAGTCAACAGGTGATTTACGTGTACACAAAACTTTGAGAAACGCTAAAAGCGCAAAAATTTAGCTTAACATCAACGAAAATGAAATTCACTAATACACGACAGCATCAGTAACATCAGCACCGTTTCTAAATGCTGCAAGGTAGGTCTCTCTTTTCTATTGATAGGCCGTTGACGAACGTTTACTGCTATGAAAAATTCTAATAGTAGTAATGTAAATAACAGTGACGACGCTAGTTAACGGCTTTCGGCTGCCGTCGGGTTCAACACATTACTGCGGTTCAAGTCCACACTTCATACATGTAACTATTAATCGATTTCGAAGATACAGGGAGGCAGATCTAAGAAAGTAGAAACGTGAGCAGTTTTTACCGGTCGTTAGCAAACAAGCTTATTTCCGCCGCCGGGAAGAATGGCTTGTTCTATTCATGTATTTAGGGCTTTCTCTTCGTTGTTGGAGTCGCTGCGTTTGGCGTCGTCGCTGGTGACAACAGTTTCTGCCGATTGTATCGTTTTCAACGGATCATCATCTACAACGGCTGTCGCATTAGACAGCCGCGACATGCAACCGACTGACGGCGGCAGAACGCACCGACAGCGATAATGATGATGATGATGATGATCCTCAAGAAAATAATGACATATATTTTAATAAAACAAGACCCCTTTATAGCTGTGTATTTTCTGGCATCGTTTTGCCATCTCATGCCTCTTTTTGGTATCCGCAGTCGAACCCGTCCCTATTACCTAAATGTTTATTCGCATATTATGCGTGCCACAGGGTAACTCGAATCAACGAAAATGGTTCAACAATAACAGACTTCTGCTGCAATATGGACAAAAAAAAAGAAAAAAAAAAACGACTCGATTTCATAGAAAGCTAGCATGCTCATACATAGAAGTAGCAGCAGCAGCAGCAGCAGCACTATAGGCCGAATCACTGTCGGTTAAGGTTGACATAAATATAGTAGGCACTAAGCACTAATCAATAAGCAGTGTTTCGAAGTAAAGTACCACGTCGAGTTCAGCGATTCTAGCACGGCGTTATGCTGTACCAGCCGATTACATACATGGACCAATGGAAACGATTAAATTATACGTTAGACTTATACGAATTATTCATAGACGCTGCAGGACAGTATGGAAAGAGAACATAAGGTCGTCGAGCCTGAATAAGGCAAACGTAATTATTGGATGTGGATAAGTCGGTTTACATGTGATGCTCGTCCGATCGTTCTGTTCGCCTCCACTCGTCTTAGCTAGCTAACATCAAGAAATGGCCTACGCCATAAATTGCCAGTCTGTATGTCCAAAAGCGAATTGTGTGTCTCAACAGTCCCGGCGTGTTTAGTTCAAATGACACTAGTAACCTCTGATGAACGCATCTATTGCGTGAAAGCAGATACAATTAAACGTATAGACCAGAATAGGCAAATTACCAATGGGTACGACGCATCTGCAGGGGAATCTGTTTCTTCTATGTTCAGTGCGGCAGGTGCTCGACGAGTTGAAAGCGGTTGGCAAGGTTTAGCGTATCTATGGAGCGCTTTCTGGATCTGCGCTGCCCGCCAGAATCGCTGCTATACCTTCCGACATTGGTGAGCCAGGTTATATAGCAACATTTTAGCTTGGATATTTCTTCGAAAAGCAACTCTCTTCCCTGACAATCAGGGTCGGCGATGACTGCAATGACGCGTTTAACACCAAATGCTAAACGTCAAGGTCAACGTCTTTGCGTTAAAGATCTTCTATTCTTCGATTTATGACTGGTGAGTTAGTGGGAGAAAGCTTATTACAACTCCGCCGGTACGTTTATTCGTTGAGTTTGTATTATTCGTTGCAGTAATAGTACCGTAAGTATCATATGTGACGAAGATAGGGTTACGAATCTGAGCTGTTTGTGGTACTTTTGGTACTGAGTCAACGAAAGCCAGCCTTCATTGATGTCCGTTGTGTGCAGACAATGGGCATAGCTTTGCAACATTTTTTACCTAGGTAGTTGTTAGGTGTGACGGAAGTTGCTCAACTATTGCAATCAGCTACGTAAACTTTTGTTATGTTTAGTTACGTGAGACCAAGGAGCAATAATTAACTATCGCTAATATTGTATACATTTCGATGCCCATTTAACAATAGAGCTATAAGTGAAGACGTTCTTTTTCTGTCCTGACATGCATGCGAAAACTGAATGAGACTTCTGATTCGTTTGAGACAAGTTTGTCTATCGTATAAAGCTTTGCCTTCGACTTTCGCCGATCGTCCGAGATATTCCAGTTAAGTTGAACAGTCGTCGCATTGTTTCCCTTATCCTGAAGCCTTCAGCGCAGAACAACACAATCATCCCAGGAAACAATAACAGTACATTTAGCACCGACGACATAAATACGCCACCCCGTTCGGTCTACGAGCGTCAAAAGTGAGTCGAATTTCTAGTCCTTAAGGGCACCCCATTAACTTGCATGTCTCCCCCAAAGCGTCAACGCGGCTAACTAACACCACCGGCAGTGGTGGCGACACTCTTCTCTGTGGCCACCATCAACGCTACCACTACAATTGTTAAAGCCCTTACTGGTGTTTATTCTCATGGTCATTTTCATAGCGACCGTATTCGGCTGTGTGCATGTTGCGCTATACGCGTACGATACGCCACGGTACAGCCAATCAGTGCCAACTTCAGCCAGAGCAAGACCCTGCCGACGTCACCATGTTGTGTCGTCGAGTGGACTCTATTTCATTTGACGGTTAGACTCTGCCTGCTCGCGTTGGATCGGTTTGGCTTAGGCCAAGAAACTGCATTTTCGCAGTTGCCGAACAGCGGACACCAAATCAGAACAGACAGAAGCAATCGACGAGCGGCGGCCCAGGAGACTTCTCGGTCGGATTCCTTGAAGGCTCCCGAGATGCTTAAGTGGAGGAAGACTAAAGGAGATCAACAACTAATCGTCCCAAGTCGTCCGCACATACGCCGCCGCTACCACCCAGCATTCCAGCTAGACGGCGCCAACAACGACATTGGACAAGACGAAGACGCAGGCAGTAAAGACGAAACAGCAGCAGAAACGCAGAGTTGACGGAGAAGTAGAAGAAGAATTTGCTATTTTTGTTGCTGCTGTCATCGTCGTTGGCGTTGTTGTCCAGAGCCAAACGCTGACGCTGCAAAGGACTCTGAGATGGACACAACAAAAACAAACAAATGAAAATGTAGGAAGGAGGGCGTTTGTTGTGTTGGTGAATTCCGTTTCTTGTTCGTCGTGTCCAATTGCTGATGCTGTTCTATCTGCGTCTTGACTCGAACTTGACGCAAACTGTTGCTGCTATGGCTGGTCATGTAGGAAATATCGGCGCTGCTCGTAACTAGCTGCATCAACATCGACCAGCAAATCGGGCTCCCCAGCACAACAAAGCAGGACGAAGACAAACCAGCGGCGTTTGTCGTTGAGGTCGAGATTGACTGTGCCGTTCTTGTCGTCGTCGTCGTCGTCTTTCGCCATTCTCCGCCGCTAGTCGCTGCAGCTATCAGCATTATCACCACTACTGCCGCCAGCAAAATACACAACGGCTATCACGACTTCATTGGTTGGGTCGACGTCGTCCAACGAAATGGGCGAGAAGAAGAAATCTGCTACGGACCAGCGTTCGACGCTCAGAGCCACCGATGGCTACTTTCGCACACAGAAGAACTAACAGATACTATGGACGGCATCACTGCCATGGGTGCCCGGTCGGGCTTTTGCTGTTGGCAAGGCAGCGGTGTCGCGTCCACAGGCCGCAGAACTGCAGATGCAACTCAGCGACAATTCTCATCGACGTTCAGAGACGTTCGCAGAACACGAGGCAGTGCAGAAACACGGCGGGACCAGCAGACTCAAGAGGTTTATTTCTTGTTGTTATTGCTGCCGTTGTCTGTCTGTCGATCTATAAGAAGGAGGCGATGGAGAAGAACGAAACACCAATGAACTATAGCCGGAGAGGCTGCATTGTCGCATTGCAGCGGGCCCGCTGTGCCGCTGCGGCAGCGTCGGGTGCTTGCGACGGCCTTTGAAACAGCAACGGAATCGACGGCGATCGACGTCTTAGTTTTCGTCTAGTCCCTTCTCTACTTTTATAGCGGGTCTCTCGTGCTGCGCTCAATATTGAACGAGCATTGGCCGTACCGCCACTAAAGATGCATTCATTATTACTTGACATTGGCAACAATGGTAGCAGCTTCAGCTACAGCAACAGCAACAACAACAGGCACCGACATCATGACGCGTTGACAGGGCCTGACTTGTTGGGCCAGCCGATTAGTTAGCCAATGAGCATTACGTGGCCGATTGTTATTGTGCCGTCACGGTTATACGCTGGCAACTGGCTTTCGCCACAGCAGCCCTTAGTAACATTAATGTAGCAGACGGAGCAGTTTTGTCCAGTGTGGTCAAAGGACAGATTTGTGTTGGCCCAACTTGGGCTAAAACTGTGAAAAATGTTGTCCATACTATTTCTACTGATTGTTGATTATAAGCCGCTGATATATTTTCTGGGTCGTAGGCTGCGTTTATGGTGCTTGCCATCCCTGCGGCCGTTTTCGGTTCGGGCTGATGCTAAAGCAGCCAACAGGCCTATGAACGTTCAATGAGAGTGTGTGAGCAGGCGAAAGCGGACGGATGAGTACCGAAAAAAGCCGGATCGGGCCAGCGAGCGGGACAACACCGGCAAACTCGTGGCAGAGTCTCGATACAAGCGCCATGCTGCCTATCACTGCGAGAATTAGTGACAAGACGATATGGTGGGGAAAGCTTTGCAGATTAGCGCAGGTCTGCCATCAAGTCCTGCAAAAAAAGCAGAAAAACGATGAAGGCCAGCCGAGCAAAAGATAGCAGAATAAAGTAGAGTATCTCGAGGATTCCGCTTCTTTTTCTGTAAGCCCGATCATTATACGCCATACATAAAGAGAGGTAGAACTGCAGGACTTTATTGTTTAGTTAAATCGACGAAGACACGAGCAAGTCTCTAAGCTGTTGTTCTATGTTCGGCCATTCTTCGCTCTTCTTAGCCCTTCTGACACAACGACAAACGCTGAAGCAAACGGTTGGCTTTAGAGTGAACAATTTTTGTTTGAACGGAGTATAGAAAAACCTGATACTGGTCATCCTAAGTTTCTACGGCTTTGAAGCTTGGAAAAGACATTGGCGTAGTCTTCGTTTTTGCATATGATGCTCCTATTCATAAAGAACGTTACAACATCTTAGTTATCATTAATTGCAACAATTTCAGGTCCAAAATATTTATGGCTAATTTATACTAAAACATAGTTAACGAACGTCTTATATATATATATATATATATATAGTGTAGACCCCTTATATATAGTTCAGACATAATCTACGCATTGTACGTGCCGGGAAAAGTTGACCATAGATGAGCGTTAATCGACATTCGTGCATAGCTCATCGCTAACTCACAGGACGCAACCTTTGTTTAAGTAGTTTTTTTTACTGAAAATGTGAAAACCAACAGCGCGCCACCGACGAGAAGTCCAGAAGCAGTCATATCGAAAAATTAGTTAATCTAGGCCGAATATGGCTCAACATGCAGATTTCAACCGATACGGTCGACAACGGTGTCACAAAATATGCTCAACTCCGGTGTACACCTGGTTGGTCTGTAGGCAAAAAGAGAATCAGGGACTTCAACCCACCGATCCGTTTCAGACCGCGGGCCAGTTACGGCGCAGTAGCCAAACACTTTAATTTGAATTCCACTCAAATGAGGCCCTCACATAAGACAGAACCTGTTGAACGCGTAGAACGATTATGGGGATTCTGAAGATCGGTCAAGATTACTAGCAATAGAACAGCATATATAGTGAGCAATTGCTATTGCCCACCCTAGACACTGCAGTGGCTTGAAGGTTTGTCCACAGAATTAATATCTAAAAACAAACTGTCCGCCTGCATTAATAGCATTAGGGATCAAAGTACAAGCCAGGGCAGGGGTGCACAACAGTTTTGGTTATGGCAAACTCGATGTGGCGGCTATGAGTTTTAGTTAAAATAGTACTTCTATATTTGCTGAATAATACAGTATGACCAACAGCTCCTAGTACAACAAAGCTGATAGCAATCATAATAAACATCACAAGCACTACTATAGAACTCACCGCCATTGTATGTATCTTTATGCGCTCCATTATCAATAGCTAAATCTACTATTTTTGGTAGTTTATCTATGAAAGCAATCGTCCATGTTCATAGGGGGTTAGTTGACTAGAACGTCTATACAGAGATGTGTGCAAATGGAAAACCTGAATGATGACATTTTGACTGTTATAATTTTTTACTACAAACTCCGCTAAGGTATAGTCACGTTAGAAATTTAGCTTCTGTGATATCAAATCAACCTGGGATTTTGCACGCCTATTCGAAGGTACTTCGCATAGGTTGGAGCACTTGAATAGGCGCCACAAGTGTCTCTTAAGCCAATGCATTTTTTCTCACAAGAGTTAGAGATTGCCAGCTATACGTGTAATTCTATTGGGCAAAAACTGTCCAACATTAGGCTTGACGACCTAAAAGATGTTAAAAAGTCTACATTTCAAGATTTTCGAGAGCTGACAAGTGTCAGAGTCTATGCTTCACGACGGATACCAACTACAATATAGTACGTGTCTCGTAATTTGTCTTGTGTTATGGTCGCTAAGCGCGTGCGATTGGAGACGACCAGACCACATATCACTCTAGACACTTTAAATTTCAACAGAGTAAGAAAGTTATCGTATTTAACGCAGTCCATAAAAGAAGCGCCTGCCTCGTCTCAAGAGTGACGAGCGTCAATATAAACGACAAGATTAGAAATCATTTGAAGATTGTTCTTCACAACGGCGTCATCCACTACTTGATCCTCCGTCGACGCAAAACGTACGAACTACAATCGCAAAGTATTTACTGCCTCTTTCTCACGGCACCTACCGTATTTTCGCCCTTATGTTATTACCCACCGCCATGTCGATTTAATCCTTCGTTTTCTCTCTACAGATCTGTGCCCTTTACTAGACATTTTAAAAAACGACAATATACTCTTATTTCATTCGCTTATAGAAAATACTCTTTTGCCTGGCTGCCTTGTCCTATTGTTTTTTTCAGCGCTTATTCGCTCTCACCCTTCAGTTTTGTCGTCGTCTACAAAACGAAGCAAATGGCGTCAGTCCGTTGAGCTGCTACCGTTATAGGCCGACGAATTAAGATGCGCGTTACATAAACGATCTGGTTTACCTGACGTTCTGACAGAGCATAACATGGCTATAATGCTCGCAGTGGCTGTAGTTATTTATGTTTCCGTGGATGGCGATGTAGCAGTCGAAATGAAAACATTTGACCAGCGCAGACTCAAGTCTCTTTGTTTGTGTGCGCATGTTTGCCAGTTCGCCTGCTGTTGCCCCCGTTATCGTTGGTACTCACATGAAATGAAACATCACCGCTTCTGGGGGCGCGGAAATAACAACAACAGCCGAAGCTGGCATGATATTCGTTGACGTGTGTCAAGATTCGTCCGGCAAAACCCTAAATCAATAATGGTATTGTCCATATAGTGACAGGTCGCTACCTGTATGCAACAGCAATACCAAGAGTAGATCGAGGCAGTACTCGAGCTATAAAGAGGATGTGCGGTGATGCCCTGAGGAATGTTCTATAATGAGTGATGCACATCTGTGTATCAAATAACGATAATAAGCAGTAAATGAATAACAGCTAAAACTAACAAATAATGAAACCCGAATGTGCTATCAAGTAGGAGATCCTATTTGTCAATAGTGCTCTGCTAGACAAATGGAGTCAGATCTGTAATGACATCAACAAAGTATGCCATATAGACCAACAGCACAGGCCCTATTTGTTCGGGTCTTGTGCGGTAGATACTATGATAATGTAACATTTTGCGTTTTGCTTTCTAAAACTTGCTTCGGTACTAATTGTAAACCATGACATATTTACATAAGGTCGTTACTATTGTTATTATTTATGTGGTCTATTCACCTAGCAAAAATGGGGTGATCGACTGCGATGCAACGTAATGAAATGCAATTCTGCAAAAGGAAAGCCAAGGGTCCATGAAGAGAAGTTCCCCTGCTACGAAAATGGGTTTCGAAATGGCACCGTCAGCGCCATTAATACGACGCAAAGAAGCAATGACTGCTGTCCGACGATGTCGTCCAAGCTGGCGACCGTTGAGGAGGACCAGCTCTGCTATTTCCTCTATTTCTGTGCCAAAATGACGACCACCAGCAGCGTTGCCATTGACGGCGAAGTCTATATGATATAGCACAAAAGTCGTTCATCGGGCCATCAAGTCTCGATCAACACAGCAGGCCAACATCCACTTGGTTCGGGCATCTATCCCTGTTCTAATCCACGCTTTGATCCCTAACGCTATTAACAGCATAGCACTTGCTCTTAAGCATTAGCACATTCAACACTAGATAGCCAATCGGATGGATTGGGCTGTCGTCTGGTCGTACGCAATAATATTCCAATGGCCATCTCCAAAGTTGTCTCGCATTTTGACGCTTCACCCGCAAGCCGCAAATATCAATAAACGAATATAGGAATATAACAAATCGCCTTGAGTTTTTTTTTTTTTTCTTTAGTTATGCACAAGTTCTTTTCAAAACTACGCGCTTTGATTCGAACTGTTCCCCTGTTCAAGTACTAATACTGTTCAGCGAATAAGCGTCGGCATTGCCACAACAACTTTGGTAGCAGATGGCCAAAATGTCGGCGAGCAGCGCCTCGACGTCTCTTTTTTTTATGCCGCGTGCTGATGGGGGTGCGGAAAAAAGTGGAATGTGACGCGAACATTAATCCATATTTCATATTGTTCTAGAATTGCTTCGTTGTAGTTATCGGTGTGGCATGAAGTAACCATTGTCACATTTTCTACGCTTTTAGAAAAAGGGTGCAACACTTTCTGCGGTGCATTTCACCCCCTAACGTTAACGAGCCCATGGTGAATCTTCTAGATTCGTCTCATACGATGCGAAGACGTATACGCCAAGGGATGTACACTACTGGTTATTGTAACTTAAGACGTTATGGCGACACGAGCGTAATTAGAAGCGAAATTTGTTAGTACTACATTGCTCTTCTATACAGAAATGCTTAGGGAATAGAATGAGATCTGTTGACTACCTCTCAGAAATGCCCCTACGAATTATTATCATCGCTTATCTTCGGAAAAAAAAATTAAAACAAGGCTCTAGAAACAAAAATCACATTCTTCCAATCGATTTTAGTTTGATGTTATTCAATGCGAATACTTACTCGCAGTGAACGTCACTAAAAATACTCCTTGTTTTAGCTTTTCGATATTCACTTCACTCACTTATTTAGCGGGCAAAATAGCCCCACACAATTTCCTTCGTATGTTCTTCGTACGTATATCTATGTACGCATACACAGCCTTATTCCATTCAGTATGGGGTGCATGCCCTTTTCTTGCCCGCTTATCACTCAAATAAACGCTATTTGCTTCTTTTGCAATGTATTAACAGCATTGACAACATCATTAATAACATTCACTTAATGACGACAACGATAACAGCATTTGGAATAGGCACGACGCGGCGATAAAAACTCGCGGTAGCAGCGCGGTAACGACCACGCTAGAACTAGCACGTAGCGCAGTCTCTACGACAATCAAATGCACCACGAACCAACAATAACACGAACAGTAACCAGCCCGACAAACTTCAGTAGCCACTAATACACAGTCGTAATGGATATTCCTTGCGCGCACTTTAATCCAAATCAGTGACGAAGATGGACGACTGGGGTAACCCTTCGTTCACTTGGTGTCGTTTCCAGTAACGGTTGCCTCCACCAGCACCCCAAGCAGATAGCCGGTCGAAACATGCGGGGTACTCTGTACACGTAGAACTGCTGCTGTTTGGCGTTGATTCCGGCCGTATTATAGGGTTAGAGCATGGCCCGCTCCGAAAACGATGCTGTTACAGCGGCGTACGTGACGCTGACGGCAGCGGTGACAGCCAAGCAAGCAAGCAAGAAACGATTTTTGTGTTGCGAGATAACACAACGAAAAATCAATGCAATGCAAAGCATCAGCGTAGGTGTATTCTTGCTTTTGTCTTCGTTGTCGTCGTCATTCCTTCCTAAGAAACGCGGGAAGTGACCTTTCCATAAAAGCACGAGTCTTAATTGAGGAATTCGTTATAAGCGATTGTGGTACTTAGTGTTACTGCGACCGCTACAGGTGATCAACTTCATCTTGCGCCTCGCTTGTGATCAATACTGCTTCGTTGTCCCAGTGATAGCGCAGCGCGTAACACGTTTGCTTGCTAATCATCGGGACACGTGGTGATCCAGGTTCGAATCCGGGCATGACCACACTTTGTTTTGTGCTGGCGGCCCGACGTAAGCAACGTTTAACGACTTAAAAGTCGAATAAAAAACATGTTGTGTTCTCGATCGTTCTTGCGTTTATCGGCCAACTTTCAGATTTAAGCCCAACTCAATACTGTAGCACTATCGCACAGCTGCAACAACGATTCCATGATTAGTCACCAGCTGAGCGGCTTGTTCCTGTTGCGTTCCGGGGTTCGCCTGCATACATACGTGTGACACTCCACAAAACACTCAAGACGCAATGCGCTCACAGAACATAATCAATGATGCCCACGTTCCATTCACTGACTGCAATCGAAGGCTAGGAAACTGTCAGTGGCAGTGTAACTAGTCCAGTTACATACTTCCGATGCTAACTTCTTACTATACTAGATAATAAATGATTATATACAACGCTTCGCCATTTGTTTGGCGCTGGCGCGTCTGTTCGACAATTCACCGCCCGCTCAGGGCTATTTGATCTTGGATCTTGGCAATCGATGCCGTCTTGCATCTTCGGCGTGCTGTTCTTCGGATGCTTCGATGGCGAGGAGGTCGCTGGGAGAGGAGACTGCCCTATACATAGAGGCAAGGGAGCGTTTGAGAGCGGGTGCCACAGTAGAAGCACCGTTGCATGAGGTGCTATGACTCGCTGGACTAGTGGCTATTTGTCGTGTAATTGCGTTTCTGTCATCTGTTATACTGCTACAACAGTCGTCTC
>NW_019213242.1:288170-355914 GCF_002532875.2 Varroa jacobsoni | reverse complement strand
TATATATAGTTAGTGAAATATGCTTTGTGTCTGGGTGTAATTCTCGTTTTCTGCGCTTTTATGTAGTGTTATTATACCTGAAAACGTATGTACGCATAGAAGATAATGTGGTGCCTAGATGATGAGATGCGATGTCGCCTAGCATCGGGATTAATAAACGAACTCACCTGAAATAGATATAACAAATTCAAAATGTTAGAGCTTGCGCTTTGGTCAAGTACCCTAGCTGATTGCAGGTCATTGTAATTTTCCACTAAAGGGTTTATGTGAATTAATGCTTTTTACGGGTCACGTGAACGCTCCAGTTTGTCAGAAATTCGAAAAATAAAGGACAAATAACAGCCTGGCTACGTAAAGGATTACAACGCCTGATTTTATGCCGCTTCAAAACGACTCCACCAGTCATCCTTTATAACTGACAAATTTGAAATCCCAGAAAAGTTTTGCAGAGAGCCGAACTCTCTATTTTTAAGCACAAATACACAAATATCCAGATACCATGTTTGTGGACTCTGAGATAGACCGAGTTTAGGGATGGATATTGGGTTTTAAAGTTGTTTTTCTTTTTTTGGAATTTGATATTACGAATACTCCAAAACACGCGCGAGACACGATGGTTTCGCTAAAATTTTTCTAGACATAATTCTTCGTATAACAGCAATAGTCAACCTTGCCATGTCGGACATTCTGTCGCAATCATTTCTTTCCAAAGATCAAGATGAAAGTACCCTTTGTGGGAACGTCACTGGTCAATTGCAATTTTTAGCAAAAATATCCCTCTCTGTTTGGCATATACACTTTATATAATAGTATTCTCGGTAGTAAGTGTCCATATATACAATACAATTTACTAATAGGGTTTTTTCTTGTTGTTGTAATTTTCTCGTTCATTTTTCTATTCACTTTATCACTCGCGTCACCCCCTTCCAAAGTTTTCAACTGCATTCCATATCAATCGGTGGTTCCTGTCGCTACCGTCGGATGGCGCCACTTGTGCAATCTTGAGGGTGAATCTAACGCTTCGGCTTATGTTGTTGTTTTTGTCGCTGCTGTTGTTGTTATTATTGTTGAGCGTTTGGTATGTTGTCGGTCCCAATGAAAACCATTGAGTGGAGATGGAACGAAATGGTTGGGAACGGTGACCCAGACTGGCGTTCGACAGCGAAAAATCCGTCTGCGGTGTTGTCGCTAGCGCCGACGATGCCGCCGCCGCTTCTGTTACTCGCTCATCGATTTGTAGGGCAGAGTCGAAGTCCGACAAACACAAGGAACGGCCAGACACGAGCAAAAAATCACAGATTATCCAAATGAGCTAGTTTTCTGGCTATAGCAATCACAATGTCAAACAACATAGGCTAGTCTGAATGCATAGTTCAATAGCCTTTGGCGTTATCAACGCTCAATGCATAGTCGGCTTCAGCCAACCCCCTTATTCTATCGAGAGTAAAGACGGCCGCACGCACCGTATTATCTATTGCGGGGCTGAATGCGAAGAACTGCCGTTGTGACAGACGAGAATCTTTGCGGCTGACGAGATTCTTATTCATTGTAGACAAAAATATCTTTTCTAAGTTAGAGGAAATTGTGCAAGCTCGATTTAAATAGATTCTACAACTACTATCACTGGTAATAGCAATAAGCTGCCTTTAAGCTGTATTCCAGTTGAAAGAGCATACGCTGTTATAGATTTCAAGTAAGGAATTGCCCGGAAAACCTCAATATTTGTTCCCAATATACTGAAAGTATCATTCTTCCACCGAAATATGTACCGCTAATTGAATGTCTATGAAGTTCAAACACAGCAGGTGCATCAGGAAATGCGTCTAAACTTCCGCCTGCACTCTATTCCGGTTGATACTAGCTGAGGTGTATTAATGCCTGAAAGCATTTAGTCCTGTGCGAAAATTCTTTTTCTAAGTAAATATATTTTCTTCCGTTTTGTGCAGGCCTACTTAGATCATGCAGGTCTCTTTTTTAAAGTTTACGTCTGCGCAGAATACTGGAGACACAGGCCACATATAAAGTAAGAAGTTACTAATATATCTTACGTAAAGATTGCAGTTATTTAGCACGTGATCAATTGTCGTTCTGTACTGAACTGGCAGACCGGTTAAGCTTCTTTTATCAACACTCGTAAGTTTAGCAAAACAAAAATTTAAAAGCTCACAGCGTTAGGTGTTGCGGTGGAGCCACACAAAAGGGAGCGCTATGTTCCGTGAGTCCATCGTTTAGTGCTTTGATATGTTGAATTTCATTTGAAGATATATGAAAATTTGACATCTATCATAAGCGATATTGGCCAGAATAGGTTCGGTGGGTAACACTTCTGAAAATCGGTCCGAACCTGGAGGAAAGATCGCCTTCAATAAAGTGCTTAAATAAAGGCTACGTCATTAATAAAAGAATCATATGACTGACTTACTTCCTGTCGGATTGAGTATTATATTACCGGTATAATATATTACGACGTAGTTACTCGTCATAAAATTATATTGAGGATAATTGGTACCAGTTTAAATGTGCAATGCCTACAAGGCCAAACCGAATGTGGTAGCCAAATTGTTCGTACAAATATAGAACTTTGGCCTAATTATCGAAAATCTTACGTGCTTCCCACAACTTAGCTGTTCATATAGTAGCCATTTTCAATATCTTCCGCTTATTTAAAAAAGGACTTAGCTAAAATCCGATAGCTAAGGCAACCTTTGAAATACCTAAGTAAATGAACTCAAACCTATCCAATCTTTCATCGATGGACGTTCATCAAAAAATCAAATGATCTTTGTTCTCTTCTTCAAGTGTATAAACGAATACTAAACATAGTTTTTGGTGGGTGCAGAAAGCATTTGTTGGCAGTGTTTACCACTGGTATCTGATGGCTGTATCAGTAGAAATCACAAAGAAGAAAACTCTTCGTTGCCTTTCAATGATGGTCATTATTATTATTTTCATTGGTGTTGCTTCTGTCTCTTGAGTTGCACAGCAGTTTCACAATGCGCATACATATATATGCGCGCCAACGTCCTTCGACAATTGCTTCTGTCCGCAGTTTTAGTTTTGCCGCCTATATGTTCTGTCATCATATCTTTTGTTCTATATGAAATGTGATGGTCGATTGGATGGATCACGTATACCGGTCCGTTACATAGACAAGGTTAAACATCACACAGGATCAAATTATCAGAGGTCTTGACGTTCTTAAAACAACTGGGAAAAGCACAAACTCACGCATCCCGTTTTGATTAGCGTAATAAATATTTGTAGTGTAGGGTGATGGAAAAAATAATCACAATAACCATCCTATCGTTGGTTGAGGAGAATTCCTGGAACAAATCAAACCCGAGAGACACATTATTTTCTCGCTCGGTAGAATTTTCGAAATAATGCCAGGTCTTTAAGAGCATTCATATATTCAGCATATGGAGAATGTTCAGTACAAGTAAACCGTAATCAGCAGCTTACCATTTGCTACGAAATGTATTTGAGACGGTTACGCTAATGGTAGCAGTAGTCGTATTACCAGTAGTAATCGTAAAAGGTAATCAATCGTAATGGCTGCATTAGTCTTTTCATAGGCTGTTGCCCTGCCGGCCGAAAGCCAAATTCAAAAATTTTAATCTTCTCCAAATATTGCTTGTCGTATTCAGGAATAGAGAGACGCTGAAGCGTATAGCTTGCTTACACAAGTTGCTTAGCAGTGTCCTACAGTATTCTACAGCCTTTACTCTGATAATGGGGCACAAATCGAGCTTCAACCTTCTGTTCTGTATTTCGTACCGAACAGAGACCCAGATATGGCTATATTAAGCAGCGTCATGTTAGCGGTCTAAATTTTTCGCGATCTTGTGTGGCCGTACAACATTATTACTTATGCAGATGATTTAACAGTCACTTTCTCGCCTTGCACTAAATAGCTATGACGAGAAATATCACCTGTTTACTTCTCTGTTGGATAGGTTCCTCATCAGGTCTTAATGGCACTATAATGTTATAGGAAGCCGTAGCCACTGTCACCACGTAAGGCTTTACCACCTTGGGAAAGAGGCTCATTTTTATATTCAGTCGTATTACTAGGACGGCCAAAATCGCTGATCAGACTTGCGAAATGTCGGTAAACTTGTTTTTATAGCGTAACGTGCAATCACTTTGTAAGCCAGCTGAATAGGACTGTTAACTGAAACTTGTTTTAATAGGAAAAAAAAAGACAACAACTGAAAGTGCTTTTACAATGATCTACAATGAACCGCATATCAGTAACGGACTTAGCGGGTTAGGCGAAACAGTATACTTCAGCTGAGGCATCAAACGCTTTAAGCTTTTCTGCTTGAGTGCCATGCGCATAGTGAACGGTGGCTCGGAGACAGTTCGAAGAGGATCGCTGACAGTATGCACGAGGAGTATGAAGAAACTTGGATTCGGAACGCGTGTCCAGACCATCTCTGCGGTTTAGATATCGCTACGAGCTTTGCGGTTTCACCATGTCATCGTGAATGATAACGCCGCTGCAAAAGTAACGACGGCAGGCAATGCACCATAGCGACCGCAGTGGCTGGCCACAGATGATACATGGTTGCATAGGTACTGGCGTATGCGAAATCGCCAACAGTGAATAAAGCCAATACACAACAAGCACTTTCGAGAATATCAAACATTTCGATAAAATGTAGCGTCATTTATTATGGGCAGGGTGGGGGTGCAAAAGAATTGAAGCGGAAGCAATATACATATATATATAGATATATATATTATGGGTCTAGACGAAGGATACTATTAATATAATAAGGATATTCTGTAGGACATTTTTTGTGCTGTCTAAAAAAGGGTGGAGATAATTATGACCACAAAACGAGACGGGCAATACCAAAGGCTATTGATAGCAGACGCAATAGGATATTTTCCAGTAATTAGAAAATAGATGATGACGTCCGCTTGAATTAGCTGCGATAAGCAGAAAGATTTCGGTGTACAGCCAAATTGAGTGATCGTTGTTGTTATTATTATTATTACTATGCCTATTTTGTCCTATAGAAATATTAAACGATACACTGTGTTTAATGACAGCGCCTTTAGGTGGCTTTAGGCTGATATTAAGATAGCTTTGAAATAGACAATTAGCAATGTTATCCAGAGGGTCTTGGACATTTCTGTGTGCATAAATATAGAAGTTTATATATATGGAAGAAGGAATATAGAAGTTTCAAGCAATTCGAAGGTGACATTTATTATATATATAATATCGTATAATATGTAACATCGTATAATAACATAGGCTCGAATAGATGGACGAATTTGTTGATAATGTGGTGATTAAAATACCAATATCGAAGGAGATATTTGTTATACGCATATATATATGATGCAGATGTAAACACAACGCTGATTGCCCTTCTACAATATTCATCTTCACATTTTGTAGCTGAATTTCAGCCGCGTTAGGGTCACTAATAGGGGCGCGGAAACGACTGATCGAAAAAGAGTAAACATGCCGAAATCTTTTTCTTTGACGAAAGGTTCCCTTTAATGCCTGGAGTGCGTCTTCAGCTCTCAGTCTTGGTTTGTATGGTTTAATAATAATAGCAATAATTTATTATTGTTAATAACCTTATTGGAAAATTAACAAGGACAAGACAGCATCAATTTGCCTTCTTCTAATTTCAAGTCTCCAGCAATACCGCCTACTTGACCTCGACATAATGGTCCTTTACAACATTGCGAATGAGTATATTTTAATGAGTTTCTGGTACTAACTTTGCGTTTCTGGCCCCGCCAATGTTTTTCTTTGTCTCAAGCCTTTCCGTCCTTGAACAAAGCAGGAAGCTTGTCTGTCTAACTAGATGCGTTTGTTGTGTTATTGTTTATTAAGTGGGAACATAATTTGTATAAAATTTACCCTGCTCGTGCTTACACATGCAGAACTGAAAGCCTCGGCGTATACTTCGGCCTTTTTCTTTTCGCTTAGCCCTGTTCGCTCACACAGCATATAATGCGCTTCCAGTGTTTCTCGTCCACGGAGCTCATTGCTTAGCTTCTTACTTTACACATGCATACCGCGGTGTACATAGCACGGCCGTCCACAATCTGATTCGTACAAAAGCAGCACCCGCATCAGTCTAACAGAACCCCTATCGATGGGATCGTCGGCCATATTAGATCTGGCTAAGCGGTATCTTAGAACGGGAGAGATGTTCAGCAGCGAGATGGTCTCCAAGTACGTCAGTGCAGCAGCAATGTTCGTCGTCTACAAATACTGCCAACAGACGAAGCAGAATCGAATCAGAATAAAAAAGGCGAGAAAAACGGCAAGAGTGCACGGGCGACCACATCGGCATAGGTTTTCTCCCTATGCATGTATTCTGCATAATATCATTACCTGAATCAAGTGGCTAGTCGTCTTTTTGGCATCCTTTTTGCTGCTAGATAGCGTACCCGAGCCGCAGAACATTCAGCTCGGGTTGGAGCTCGGCCAACCAGCGACCTGGCAGAAAAGCAAGCTAAGGGCGGAACCGAGAAAGGCGACTGCAGTATCATAAGATTCTGGGACTCTGGTCGTCTGGCGCTGCTTTTTGGGCCAGGAGGATCGTCGCGACCCTGTCCTCGAAACACCACCGTTTAAAACCAATGTTTTCATGTGTGCTATTACCTCGGCCTTGGTTCGCACTTTGACGAGAGCAGCTGCTGACCGGACGTTCGAGTGACTGGTAGCAGCAACAGCGGTAAGTCGGCTACTAAATTGCAGCTCCTACTGAGACAAGGCCAGTTCCTCATTCACAGTGTCTTTTCGTCGTCGATGCTGTTGGTTAGGAGTAATGCCGCGTGTTTCGCCTACCCAGCAACGTTTCATATGAACAGCTGTTCCACACTTCGTTCCGGTGCCGCTTCTATTGTTATCGCTGTTCTAGTTGATATCCGGCAGAGTCACACAAACGTCGATCGACGTTTGCCATTAGAATTCGTCTTGTAATAGATCAATTGATGGTACTGTCACACTATGGGCTGACAGGAGTCGCATACGGAATTAGCCCCAGGGGGTTAAGAGATACATAGTAGTAGTCCAATTAAACCTTCTCACTTTTCGCTTTTTTCCCTGCGAGGCAACGAGCTTTAATAGAACAATTATTATAGCCAAAGGACACAATTTAGCGATATGCCTACCTGCTAGTGCGGTTCTGATCAATGTGTAAGGCACAGAAAAGTACGGGTCAGCCAGGCTAACTATAGCTTGAGAAACAGGTCTATCATCTCCTGTGAAAAACTTGTCCGCGGCCTATGAAGCCGGAGAGGTAGCACCAGTGGCAGCAGCTGGTCGAATAAACTGGATTCAACCAATCTCGACTAAGCAGAACAGCGCTGATCAGCGACTACGAAGCTCACTGTTTCGCTGTATGCGCAGATATTTCAAGCTAGTTCATACAAGAAGAACGTCTGTGTTGATGAGATCGATGCATTTTTGATTCCTGACAAATAAATTCCTGGAATCGATGTCCTGCTCGAAAAACGAATACAACATTTTGTCTATAGTTACAGTGTGTAGCGAGCAAGATAATAATACTTCATGTAACAACACCAGCTGCTGTAACAATAAGGACAATTACAACGAGGCCTGTGACATCAGCGGCAGGACGTAGCATTGGAAGGAGAATCATGCTGTAATTATATTATCTCTTTTTATCTATGGTGTTTGTTCAGAACACCCTCAATGAAAAAGAAGGTGTTCTTGCACTATCATCTATTGTTATGTATCATTGAAAGTAGAGTCGTTCATGAACGTCTAACATCGATGTATCGAATCAAGTAGAAACCAATGCGTGCTCGTATTAATCAGCTCTTGAAGGTGGAACGAACACTAACGCGCGTCTAAAAATCGACCCAAAGAAGGCCATGTTCGTTTCATTTCGGTGTGGTATAGAGATAGTTCTCTACTTCAGACACTGAGATACAAGTACACGTGGGCACGAAACCTCGTTCCTGGCAATTCGCTATCAAATAAACTAGAGTGTGCTAAATTCGTATAGAAAACAAAACAAACGTGTGCCAATAACGTGAATGAATATTAACGATAAAATGAATGAAAAACTGAGCTAGAGTTCGCGACCGAATCGTTTTCAGTGTCTATCCCTAATTCTCTCCTTGTCTTCCCTGTCTCTATTTGTGTTATTTGAATTAATGTTATGTTTTTTTACAGCTTCTTTCAGTTTTTCGTCCTTCTTGCCATCATATTATTGTCGTTTTGCGACGGAACCGGGTACTGGCGATTTAAGCCTATCCTGTATCAACTTGCGCGAGCTAGCCAGTTGCTGCATTTAGGGGTTAACTGTTGATGTCCCTGCTGCAAACGCTAGCGTAAGATTCGCGTCGTGAGGAACGCACTGATTCCTAGTCTGCTGCTGTTGTTGTGAGCCTGTAGAAATCTTTAGGCAGTTGCTGCCGCACTGCGACGGGGTCCTCATCTGACGATCTAATGTTAACATCAGATTACTAGTACAAAATCGTAGAATAGCAGCAAGAGTACGCGCTTCCACGGACTTCGCGCATCAGTGGCCGGTAGACGCATCGTTTATTATAAAGTCGTGTGTCTGTCCGTTTGTCGATCTATCCACGAAAGTCCGTCTTCATCTGAATATGTGTGTAGCTTGTGTGGTGCGCGCGTCCACGCTGAACTCTTGTATCCGTCTGACCGTTGTTGAATTGCTCTGTTGTAACGGTCATGGAAACGAGGGCCGCTGCCGTTGCTGTTATCAATGCTGCCGAACGTTTGCGGGACTTCAGGTGATGTTGCTGCTGGTAGCCGTTCCGAAAAACTCTCGTCTTCATTTTTTTCTATTGTTGTTACTGCCATAGCCGCTGCTGCTGCCGCGGGGCTGCTTCTGTGCACTGGGTGAAAACGGCATGAGCGCAAACTTCAGCCTCGGACCGATCCCGGTGGCAGCATGAGATCAACGGCGAAAGAAGAGTTCGCCTATTCTATTCCTGCTGTCGTTACTTTGCTTTTCTTCGAGATGTTGGCGAGCAACGGTCACTTTACTTCGGTTGATGACGTCTGCTTCGTAGGTTTTTCTTCTTGTCTGTCTGAGTGAGCAAGTTGGCGATATAGCTAGTGACACTGCCGAGTCCAGCACAGTGAGTACCAAAAGAGCCGAATGCGTTATTTTATGCCCCTTGGCTCTGTCACGGAAGGCTCATACTTGTTAACACTAATAGTACTAATACTACAATATATATATATATATATATATATATATATATATATATATATGCTACTGGCATCTAACGAGAGGGATTCAGCTGGCTGAATGACGATTAATACTCATTGGTAAATCTCGCATCGACTATATTTAATTGGCAACCAGAGCCATTTAGCTATCGACGACAATTTAATTTTAAATAAAGTTCGAGTAGAAGCAAATCTACAGCATATCAATGCATACGAAACAACTTGTGATATTATTCTTTATACAATGTAGCTCAGCATGTTCAATAGGCAAATGAGACCAAACCAGGATAAAGTAAACAGAATTTAAGGCGGACCAGTACCGTAATAGCTGAGCGCGACTACAAGTGAATATGTTCTTCTTCGACCATAGACCTGGAAGAAGGCTTGCTTAGATTAGGTAACATCGAAAGAACGAGGAACGGCTTGAATGAGACACTACGTTTAAGTGAAACAGCAGCCCAAACATAGAGATCCCCAAAAACGTAAACATCTTGTATCATCCAATGCTCCAGCGGTCTTCTTCTAGGCAAGAATAGAAGGGAAGGCAACCAGGTAAACCTTTTTCCTTCAGCGAGCCAATTTCAAAGCTAAACCATAAAGAAGATAATTCATTCGTCGCGTCTTTATCTTTTCCAATGCTTCCTTTAGACATTTTAGAAACGCATGCCATAATGCTAAACTGCTGCAACTATTATCTGGGAGGGCGTTCCCACTTCGTGCCGGCTTCGAAAAGTGCTCCTCTATCGTGGCGTACGCTACAGGTCAGTACGTCTGTCCGTCGACAGTCCGTATCGCAGTATAGAGCTAGATAAGATGAGTATGCAAAGAGCAGATAGAAATAATTAGATGATAACTAACTTTATGCATGACTGGCTGTGAGGATGTCTCGTCGCATGGGAACTCCACGGGCCCTGGAAAGCTGGCAGCTTTGTGACGAACGGAATAATCAAGATAATGGCGCACGGTCAAACGCTACGGAGAAAACTACTTTTCAACAATTCGCTTGTCCGTATGGGTCATATATAGCCGCTAGTGGTAATAGTAGCTAATGTGCTAAGAGTTCTATTAACGATGATAGGGTGCCGTAATTGCAGCAGTAGAGTAGATCGTTTGAAGAAGAACTGCCTGTGTGTTTATGTATTTGTTTGTTGATAAGTCGACAAACGGGCCAATACATGGTTTGAATGTGAGACCTAGAGTTGCTAGGTAACTAGCTGCTTTCTAATGAGTATGAGCAGATACATTAGTGGGATTTAGGGTGCTGCATAGGTACACATGTTAATACACGATGTTAGCTGCTCCTGCGTATATGAGAGACCTCTAGGTAGTGAGTTAGGCTTTCGGCTGGATTAGGGGGATACAGATGTTGAGTTTGATCTACTCCGACGTACCTTTCTCATCTGAGGCTGATTGTCTTCGATCGGGAATAATTTTTGGGTCGTATGGTGCAACTACGCCTCCTGTCAGGTCAAGTTCCTGACCGTCCAGGAGGTCTTCTGCGGATAGGGTAACATTGGCAGATGCAACGGCAAGAGCCGCGACCACGACAAGATGTAGCGGTCGAACGATGGCCATGCTGCTATCACTAAACACGTTCCATTAAGCACCTCGACGATGGCGTCAGTCTGCGGTGGTTAAAGGATTGCACAATCTATATAGTACTCTCTCAGTGCTTGGCCTGCTAACAGCATGCGTAAAAAGCACGGCATAAATACAAACACCTAATCCTAAGAGCTGCAGGGCATTGTCACTACTTTTGATAGGTAAACATTTTTCCTCTTATTTCCTTGGCCGCAGCACCGATTCCTGGCAATAGCTACCTGATTAGAACAATTCAAAACCAATCTGAACAACTGATTTAGCTACACTCGAGACAGCTTAAAACATACGCACTAGATCGACGCACTCTTAACAGGTTGAATGATTCGCCTACGAAATGGCGACGCGTACGGTACACGCTCACAGAAATATACACGCACAGATTCACGAACACATTGTTGTTGGTAAATGAGTATCAAGCACAATGAGACGCTATCGCGGTTACAAGTCGCAGGCCCGTAGCACCTCCTGGCGGGTTCAAGCCCCTCAATGGGTTTCGAGTTGTTGCTGGCCAGAGCTCTCCTTTCGTTGCTTGTGCTGGCACCGAATGCCTTCTTCGTGCTCGACTGATGCTATAACTAGACTGTGCTATGCCGGGTTACAGGCAGTTGAACTATCGTCTTAGCCAGATACCTTGGCTAGATCGCTGGTTTGCCTTGGCCCAGCCACTGCTGCTCTTAGTGTCGTAGCTTCGCGCTCAGTTAGCTCTTCACCCATTTCCTCAGGGGGGCGCTGCTGGTCGACCGCTAAACGCACTATAGTAATCGTGCTAGTGGCGACGGAGCGGCTGGCCGGTGCTGTCTTCGTCTTCTTATGCCTTTGTTGTTGTTGTTCTTGTTGCTGTTGCTGCTGCTGCTGCTCCTGCTAGTGATGGGAACAAAAAAACCTTCTGCTGGGAGTTCAGCTCAAGCCGGCCTTTTCGTCTCAGTCGCTCGTTGCTGTTCGCCATCGGTGCTGCTGGCACTACCTCTCCGCGCTGTTCGTCGACTCTTCGGTAACATCATCAACAGAATCGACAGTGACTGTGCCAGCACCAGGTCGTCCTGTAGCGGAGATCTTTCGTTCTCGCTTCTCTTAGCGCTTGCTTCTTTTTTCATACCTGCTCAGTAGCAGTGGACAGTAAGCTGGTAGCCGTCACTGGCCTGGTCCCCAAGCGACCCACTGAATTCCCGACAGGGTACAAGCCCGCTAGGCACAGCGGTACTGATGCAGTAACCGCCGCTTTTGCCGTCGCTGCTGCTGTTGCTCGGTAGGCAGCATACGAGAGACCGATTGAGTTAGCTAGCAAACGACACCAGCGTTTACTGAACAGCCGACGAAGAGACGGAGGTGATATTGGGACGGGCCAATATGCCTGTCTGCGTTCTAGCGACCTATCTACCTAGTCGAACAGCGACAGCAGAAGTAGCAGCAGTCTAGCAACAAGTTGCTCCAGCAAATACTTCCTCAGTGCATACATACGCTGTGCTGGGGTGGGTTTATTCGCATAGAACGGGGGAGGCCACTTTTTCGATATATCGTCATTCGTTATTGTGCGATAGCACATCTAAATACTGTTGTCGTCGTCGTCGTCGCTGCTGATGCCGCTGCTGTTGGCCTACATTGGTTCCGAGATCTCTGAAAGATCAGACAAACTAGAATTTTTTCTATCAGTTGCCTATTGGCTTTTCTACTGCTAGCGATTCTGGCAGTCACTAGAACGGCCAATGACAACGGTCACCGTTGCGACCACCTGGTTATGGGTCCATCGGATTGTCTATCTGTTTGCCCGTTAGCCGCTACAAGAAAAGGAAACACTCAGAGGGGGGAAGGGGGGTTACGGGGGGAAGGACTGTATCGCGAATACGAGCAGGTGAGAGGGACGGTCTACCAGCGGAGGTTGGTAGCGTTTACAAGTCGGCGGTCAAGCGGCCAGCCTTGAAAGAGTATGGGATTCGAACTCGGACCAGCGGACCTTGCATAGAGCCTCGGTTCGAGGTCCTTCAAGGCGCGAAAACGCTGGGAAGGACATGAAAAGGTGTGATGTGTTAGATGCTGACATTTGCTAACTGATGTAGTTATACATTGCAGGACATATCTGTAAAGGGAATATTTGTATTTGTAGGGTTCTTAAAGGTCCGATGCTGGATTGACTTTAGAATGTTGACTGTTATGTTCCTTAGGGGAAGGGAATGCAATTCGTCTGGTTGTTGGATGTTACGAACAAGTAGCAATTTGTTGTATTAATAAGCAATATAATATAATAATTGGTATGCCGAAGCATCATCACTGACGATAAATATAGATAAAAATATTAATCGGAATATATGTTTGTGTTGCTTGGAGCCGCGAGCACCTTCAGGAAATAAGAATACTTATGAGCAAAGCTCCGCTGAAGCGCGTCTAATAGTTGCAACATATTCGGGATGCAGCCTAGGAATCTTCGTAGATCTTATATATTCAATGTATTTGCGGCAGATTTTCAATGCACTTATTTGCTAATTATTG
This sequence comes from Varroa jacobsoni, assembly GCF_002532875.2. NCBI lineage: Eukaryota > Metazoa > Arthropoda > Arachnida > Mesostigmata > Varroidae > Varroa > Varroa jacobsoni. The sequence continues at coordinate 342,617 of NW_019213242.1, read as the reverse complement.
CTCATTATATATATATATATATATATATATATATGTATATATATAAATTAAACGGAATTTTGTATGCATACATCTAAATACATAGGGACCTGACCAAGCTTACGTGGGTCTTTAACCCCAAAAGGGAAAATGGTCAACAAGGCAGTAACAAACGGAACTTATTCCTTGGGTAAACATTTTTACACACCGAATAAATTTCATTGAAAGTTGTTTATTTCGTTTTTCGGCATGATCAAGACCGTCCGAAGCAAGAACGAGCAGGGCGACGTATTAATTTATAAACAGGTGAGATGGGGTGCACTTCGTCTGTCATTGTCTTGGCAGTCCCAGACTTCTACAACAAATTGAAAATAACTTGTTTTTAAGAAGTTAAAGCAATGAGTGGCCCTAGTAAATTCATGGTCATGCAGAATAGAGTCTGCCTTCGGACTACTTGGAAGAAGGAAGCTTGAGGGTGGAGTTGTGCGTTTACATTGTATCAAGACACTTCTGCCCCAGGAAAAAAATGCAGCTGCTAGATGTTAGAGCAGCACTGAACTAACTAACTTCTTGTCACTCAATAGGGTTTCTTCTGAAGATTGCTCGCACCATAATCTTTAACCGGACCAGTTCTGTGCTAAGTGATGTTTCAAATTCGAAGTTAGCCATAATCGTAAAGTCTTTCTCTAGTGAACATATTACCCCACATTTTAAAATGATATGAAATCAAGACATCTATATGGTCTTTGATTGCGATCCTGTCAAGGGTTAGATTACGAATTTCGGAGTCTTATAAATGGCCTCCCATGACAACAAAACTGCTCCCCACAGTTGCGTAAAATAATTTTTGTTCTCTCTGACCCCATCTTCGCCTTTATCCATCTACAGTTGTAGCCATAGCGAGCCACGTATAACCCTATACATGTTTATATATGTAAAAGCTAAAGATACTTGCAAGATCAATCCGAGGTTCTCAGTCGCTCTAATCAAATCTTGTATATCTGCCGCTTGAAGTAATGCCTAACAGTTTAAGGAGCAAATATAACACATGAAGAAACGCAAGTGTTGTAGATCAGTGCACGAATATCAATAATATTATTGACCTAGTTGTTAAAAAGGTTAAGGTTCCATACCCAGATAATTTAGGCAACTTGAAGATAAACAAAGCGCGTCCGTTATCTGTTGACTAAAACTAATAATCGATGGCAAACGGATATAGAAACATCCCTGTCAAGTAAACCCGCATATTCTCATTATATTTGCAACCCTTGAAACAATCAATGTGCTTAGTATCATGCAGTCACTGTGTTGAAACGGCTTCTCTGAAGATCCCGCAGCGAGGCATCTTGTAATAATCGACATTATGACAAGATGTGATGGGTAAAACGACAGAGCCCAACCGCCTGCTTCATATCACATTAGATATGAATTGCTTTGTAGCAGAAAGACCCTCAATGCGTTAGGGTGTAGTCGCTTCACATCGCGACTCTTACAGTCAGAATCTTTCAGCAGATTACGGAACACGAATAGATCTATGTGAGAAATACATTACAAAAGAAGCTTTGAATCACAATTAGCCACTGCCTCGACGGGGAGTTGGAGTCCACGTCGTTCCGTGGTATTACATTCGCTTCGAAGATGACCTTCTAGTAACTGCACCGACATCGAGCTATACCGAAAGGATAAGATGTTTTGTAATAAATCTCTGCGGTGATTTCTATTGAGTCACTTAATTCACGGAAGCCCTAGAAATTCATACCAACGTTTTTCTCCGACAGGGGCTCAACTTTAATTTTGCGTCTCCTGAATTCTTGCGTTTAGATGTGGGTAGACCCCAGTTTAGATATGGGTCCGATAGCTGCTACACGTGCTATAATGTTTGAGTGGTTGATTAATATATATATATATATCCTTTTATAACTACCTGACTATCTGGTGCTGTTCAGGAGCTCCGTCAAGGCTAAATTCAGTGCTTCAATAACCTACTCTCTGAGCGCGGGATGCTGTACGTTATTGTGTATCGAACGCTGCAATTCGGAGTATTCAGTATGAATTTGGATATTGTCATCTCAAGAGTTGCAGGCGAGGTTCGGAGGGATGGGGAGAATTTTTGCTCATAATGTCATGGTGTTGAGAAATGTATAGTACTCGGCTCAAGCAACATTTACATAGTGCAAGCAAGCCTAAAGCATTGCTTAGTTGGCGAGTCTGGACCATCGAAGGTATCCGATACACAAATCGGAAATTTTTAGTTTGGTTTGTTAGGTGAACCCAGCAACGACGGCCACCTTGCGTTTTCAATGGTCAAATGTAACCTTTCAAACAACTGTCAGATATAAAAAAAAAAAAAAAAAGGAAAACAGGAATTAACAAACATGCAATCAGGATGTGCTGAAAGCGGTACTTTATATATGTTACAGAAACGCTTCTGTAAAGGGCGCTCTTAGAAGTTATTTAATTATCTCTAGAGTTCTTTCACGAGTGGGCTGTCAGCGCCGTACGTACCGTTTCTTATACTTATAAATTTATTGCAGTGATTCCTTGGGCGCTTTACTAAGAGGTACTATCATAGACTCCGCATGTTACAGCGTGCCAAGGAAGGAAGTATCGCCACAAAGTGTCGGGAATATATCCTTGTTTTTACTGTAAGTATTGGCCATGGATGATGCCAGTCAGGTGTTCCATGCTGCCACCAGAGTATCCTTTAGGGATAAGGTTAGGTCGATCTTTGAGTTTGGTATCCTTTGGCTATTGGAAATTTCTAGGACCTGCTTCTTGTAGCCTATTTGCGAAATGCGGAATAAAGCGAAAAACAGTGGCCCCTAATCGTTGAGTCGGATCGCGTTTGGAGGATCATTGAATCGAAGCCGCAGTTAATGATTAAAAATACTCTCGGCCAAATTAAATCGTCATAGATTGCAAGGTCGAGCATTTTATATAATGTATATGCACCCATAGATGCAAAAGTCCTACTAATAGAACTGTGTACGATGCGATTCGATACTCAACCTACGCCTTCACACTAAACAACGTTAGCGACCGTCACATATCTAACGTTTCGTCAATTCTCATTACGACTATTAATGAGCATACTGTATTTCGGCCTGCCTGTCTGCCTGCGGCACTCGTTGCAAGGGCAGATCAACTAGGTCATCACAATTTTTCGAAAATCTACAATCGAACAATTGTAATTGTTGACTCGGATGTTCGTCGTCGACGATCGGCAGTTGTAAGACACAATGGATAATCACCAATTATGCCTATCCAGTCACCATTCTGCTATGCCGATCATCTTTGAGCACAGCCTTTTATTAAGTTCCAGACGCCATTTAAAGCTGTTCACATAATCTCTAACAGAGTTAAAGAGGTTTACGAAGGAGTGATTGCTTCGTAAGACTTCTTTTCGATTCCCTTTCCGAACGCTTGAAATTAACTGTCTTTTCTCATTCGGACATCCATAACGCCCTTCGATGATGCATGCAAGAACATGGGAGATGATCTGACTGTCAAAATGGGTATATCAGGTTGGTGCTAACGTTTAAGCCTTTGACACAATTCTTAGCAGCGTCTAGCAACAGCAATACCGCGTCTAGGTTCCAGAAATAAAAAGGAAACACATTCGTAGACATAAACAATCTGTCATTTGCTATCTTATAAAAATTGTTACGAGCGCACACATCAGTCATCGATGAGGTGCCTAAAAGGCTAAGCATCTACTTTTTTAGTACACACACATGTCGGTAATTGATGTTAAGAATGGCAACAAGTTTATTTGTAAGTCAATTTTCATAAATTCGAATACCACACATTGGGTTCGTTACGGCTATGTATTTGCTGCCTACTGCTAGGTAAAAAAAACCTTGCTTCCTGTATTCGCTGTCCTTATTCTGCAACTGCTCTCTGTGTATTACTACCCAAAGTAGTTGAAAGCGCTCGGCTCAGTTGCACAGAAAACGGAATGTTATCCCAAGTTCAGGCCTCAAAAATAGGTATTTGTGGGAAAAACATTCTACTGCTACTCCATTTAGTCTCTTGTTATGGTCAAAAAGCTACTACGACATTTTCGCCGGATACAGCGAAAACCGTATGACTGAGATGACTACTCAAAGGGGTTTGCTAAGTTTAAGGATGGAATCTTACCTCGAATGATGTATCCCATCCGGATCGGCTGTTTGAAGTCAACGAGGACAATGAATCGATAAGGGCAAAGGACCCGTAAATTTCCTTACAGGATATGCTATCAACACTCGATTATAGTAACGTGCCTTGCAAGTATACAATTTGGACAGTCATTAAAAGCTTGGGCGAATACCCAAAGAAACACACGGCGTTTCACTGACTCTCAGTATCTCAATCGGCAGTGGCTACCGCGTAGCCACAACAACAGGTTTCTACACAGAATCGTCACCAGTGAGAAGTGGTATTTTTACGTCGATGCAACGCAGAGAATAAGATGAGTACTAGCGGTAAATAGGCCAAAATTGAGGGTGAAGTCAAAACAGACTATAAGCCGCGTTCGGTGGAACTGCAAGCTGAGAAGAAGCACATGGCAAACAAGTGGGCGTCAAGTGAAACAGGCCACCTAACAGGAAAGACTTGACAAAATAAGGCGTAGTCATCATTGTCTGAAGCAATGCCAGACCGTGCATGGTAAGAATTGTTAAAGCCGTCCTGCAAGAGAATGAACGTAATGTTCTTTTGCCTTTACGATCTTGTGTCCTAGGTCTTGCACTAACTAACTAATTACTACTCTTTTATGACCGACGAACAAGATTTCTGACAACCCATTTATATGCAGTATTTATGTATGAACTTAATAATATCATGAGCGCAGGTTAGCTGAATAAAGAGGGTTATTTCACATAACATTGCAAGGTCTCAAATATGAGCGCGCTATAATCCTTCTAAAATCGCGTCAGACTCGCGCGCGCGTCCGGTAGGGTGCAGTGGAAACGCGCTTTCCTATTGAATTTAGAGACGTGTGAAGAAGTCTGGGCTCCAAGGTGGACTTAGACAAACTTCGTTTCGTGCTGAGGGCAAACCACCTGAAACCATCTGAACGGCACTGGCAGAACTCGAAACGTTCAGAGTCACTCACAAATCTCTGAAGTCCAAAACTGTTGACTCCTCTAGAACGATCTAATAAGCAGAGCTTTGGCTCTTTAAAACTCCTCGCATATTTATTATATACATACGGTATATCGGAATTTTACCCATAATAAGCCCGCTTTGAAACCTTTCACAGCTATTTTCATCTATTTCATGTTATAGAAACATATTAGGAACGCATTGTTAAACCTAAAATATTATTTTACATCAGGCGATTAGAAAAATAAAATATCAATCCAAATAACCAGCTATACTATGATGATTTCTACGAAGTGCACGGCGAGCCACTGTACGTCGAGAATAACGAAAAAAAAAAGACGGATTCGATTTTACGTCGACAGTCTAACGTAATCGTAAAGATGAACATAAAGAGGAAAAGCTGAGACTATCTTTCGAGTGCTCTGGTCCATGGCGCAAGCCTGAGCACGCCGATTCCGAAATGTACATTTGTTAATTTGCTCGTTCAGTGAGATAACTGATTGTTTACTTCTAGTTCTAAAGTGATTCTGTTGCTGAGAAGCTTTTCATGTGCTCTAAATATTGTTACGCGTGGCAACATTGAACTTACGCAGTACCCGGTTCTAATGCCGATTAATCGTTCTATAATTTTGGCAAGTACGCGTTATGCTGCGGAAGGCTGCGTTTCGAAAACTGTTTTCATTAATGAGCTACTGACCGTAAGTGTCTTTTTCAATGCAAATAAAAATTACGCAATAACCTATCCATGCTTAAAACAGGGAAGACGGCCTCGATTTCGCTAGTTGTAACACCTAAACCGATCATTAGCCATAAACGAAATGGCAATGCTGCTATAACTATTTAGTAAGCTCTCAGAGACTGTTGAAACTGGTTAAATTGCTACTAAGGCTGAGTATTTTTGTACAAAATATGCTGCTACTACCATGCAGCGACTACGACAATTGTTGGCGATTTGGAAACCTGTTATATACGATGTGAAATAAAATCGAATGTGCTTTTTGTTTATCTACTTTGTTCCTCGTAGCAAGACGTAGTTGGTTGAACTGAAACTGTTATCGTTACATAGGATAACACGTTCTTTTTTTTTGAACTAGTAGTCCTAAACGATAGTATCAGAAAGACGCACATTGTATTCGTTCTAAGGACAAAATGCACATATAAATTTATTCAGAAGTTTTTCCCGTGGAAGCTGTGGGTTCAGCGGACGTTTCTAGGCAAAGCTCAATTCGTTGTCATTTGGTCTTAATGAATAGAACGAGAATGCATCTTGTTGAGTTTGCCGAAGTTTCGGAAGTACACGGATTCGAAGATTTAGTGCGACACGATACAAGGAGTAGGTTGGTACTTTGAGAAACATTCGGCCCATTTTTTTTCGCTGTTAGGTTTACATTACCGCGAAGACATGAATATAAATGGAGAAATCGCTTGTTGGACAATACAATGGTCGTTCAGTCAATTCATTTCTAGGCTTTTAAAGCGCATCCTTTACGATACCCATGATATTTCGCCAAATAAAGGGTTTTACGGGGAACGTTGCCTAGTAATTAACATTTTTGGGAGTACGGAATAGATTTATTGCGGAAACTTGCAAGCAATTAATGCCTAATTAAGGTCCTGCAATTGACAGACGCGGTACTAACTTCTATTTGAAAATCATTCTGTAGAAAACTACGGCTAAATCTCGTTGAGAATTACTTATGGCTCGTATTATATATCGATACAGCCATTTACGTATAAATTTATCACCGAAAATGAATGCAAACATTTAACGTAATTCAATTACAGGGTCTATGCATAGACCCTTTCTGCCAAAATTAGGTTATCTGTTGCTCGGCAAACACGACATTTTATTAAAATGTTAAAATTAAAAAAAAAATGTCACCAATAGTACGAGCAAATAATGACAGTGACAACACATCTTCAGCAGGATCCAACAATGAAAAATTATTTTAATTCTTTTATTGAAGTCATTTTTTTCAATTACGGTAGAAGACACAATTTTAACGGGACCGTGCCTAAGGGGTAAGCCTTTTCGGGTCCCTGGGGTACATTGAGGTCTTCCGAATATTGTTTAGCCCAAAGTAAAGCATGACGACACGCTCAAGGCCGATGCCACCACCTGCGTGTGGGGGAGCTCCATACCTGTGAAAGAAACTTCGTAGCGTTTACTCGAGGCGTGCATAGGCGTGCGTATGTATACGATTAGATGGACAGACATGTATGAACGCATAAGGAACAGATGCATATTGACTTGAAAAATCGACATACATTGGTTAGTTATCTTAACATTTACAATTTGGTCATCATGTTGCACGACCTCGTGTCACAAAAGATTACATGTTCGATGCTGTCATTAGACGCCTGCGGTATTTCCTCATTTTCGCCAACATATGTGCTGGAAAATGTTTAAATAAGTAAAAAAGAATATCCTCGATCTCTTTGCCTCGCAGCTAGTTCATGAGCGCATATGTCAGCCATACAGTCGCAAAATATGGTTTCGATTTTATAATTCGGCCTATCAATACTCACCTGAACGAATCAATATAAGCCTGAATTGTTGATATATCAATACCGTGTGCCTTAGCGCGCTGGGTTAAATATTCAGGGTCGTGTATCCTCTGAGCACCCGACATAATCTCCTCGCCTCGCATGAAGATGTCATAAGAGTTCGACAACATCTGATTGTTTGGGTCAGGCATTGTGTAGAATGGCCTAACAGCCAGAGGATATTTATCCAACACGTAAAAGTCGGTATCGTACTTCGCCTTGACTAGTCGTCCAAGTAGTTTCTCGTTCGGAGTACTTAAGTCTTCATCGTCAGCCATTTCAACACCGGCCGCTCGCAGCATTGCCACCCCCTCGGAATACTCCAGCCGCAATGACGGCTCAAGGAACTTAAATGGTTCAGAGGGGTATTGTTTATTGATTGTATCAATCTCGGGCTGGTATCGATCGCGCAGGCCCTTAAATATATCGACAAACATCTCGGCTATAGTGTCCAGTACTTCGTGATAGTGATACTTAAACGCCATTTCAAGGTCGAGGCCGACGAATTCCGTTAAGTGACGGTGCGTATTCGAATCTTCTGCACGGAATACTGCGCCAATCGTGTACACCTACAGAATGTATAGAAGAAAATGACAAACAAGAAGATAAAATGTTTATGGTAAATGAAACGTACCATGCTTTACTCGTAAAACAGTATGAATTGTCATTATTGCAACTTTTTATCTGTTTCTTACATACTCATCAAGAAGCTTAAGCTCTCAAGAAGGTGGGTCGGTAGAAACATCATAATCGTAGCTAATTATTAGTTTAATCGTTGCAGTAACAGATTTTAAGCCATCACATCAAAAAATCAACAACCCTAAGGATAGATTTTGCGTCAAGTAGCATGAAATTCAAATGTTATGCAAAATATATAGTTTATTTATTTATATTGGACACGTTAAAATTGCACAGCGTATACACATAATTCACCGGACATATGAATTTTCAGATAAAGTCTTCCTAAACAATTAAAGCCAGGATAAATAACAAAATCTACAAACCCTATCGAAATCTGCGGCAATGGCCATTTGCTTGTAGAGCTGCGGGCTTTGGGCAAGATACGCTTTACCTTTAAAATAGGTAACCTCAAATACATTAGCGCCACCTTCGGAGGCTGCCGAGATAATTTTGGGTGTATGAATCTCGATGAAATGGCGTCGATTTAGAGACTCCCGGAACAAATGGCAGACCCCTGCTTGAAGTCGGAAGATTGCTTGGTTTGCTGGGGTGCGAAGGTCAAGGACACGGTGATCCAAGCTGTAAATGGTTCACGAAATAGACTTATTGAACTTCTGTGAATGAAACTACTGTCAAATACATATAGAATATTTGAAGTAGCCTTAGGAATATCTCTTAACTGTTACTAAAATACGCATAATACAAAACGACATTAAAGCAAGCCATCTATGGAGGATCATAATTACGTGGGCGAGATACTAACCGCGTGTCCTGATTGACACGAATTTTCAGTGCTTCTTCGTCGCCTTCCGCGGGTTCAGGACGAGAGGCGTCTTCTACTTGAAGCGGTAGGCGAGTATCACTAAGCGACACAATCCAGAACTGGTATATCCGCAATTCGACCTCCTGCTGGGAACAGGATTCGATTTTCAGTGGTGATTTGACGAGCTGGGGGAAGAAAAACCAGTTCGGCAAATATTACGCATTTTTTTTCGCTACCGGCTTTAATGCATTTATATCACATTTGTCACTGCTCGATTTTTATTTCGCCGCTTTACAATACTGGGAACGATTTTTATCTTTGCTCTCAAAATAGGAGAACAGAACTTGTAATAGTCTAATTCGTTTATGACGTTTATTGTAGGTTCGACAGAACGATGCTGCTATATTTAAAAAATTAACGCTAACGAAACGGTGTATGTTTACTTATGGATAGTTACAGGCGTTTGAAAATATGTTATTAAATGTATGTTTATTGAAATCTCATTCAGCCTGCTTTATCAGCCACAAACTAATTACTGGTCAAGAAAAACAGGAAACATATTCCAACTAAAGAGCTATGACAGCTCGATCCCTTATTAAATATGATATTATACGTGAAACCGACACGAGTGATGAAGGTATACTAAAACATGTTTGCAATGCTGCCTAGCAAACTAGCAGTCGTCTAAGGTACCTTTCCCTCGACGTCTACAATGGTTTCTTTCGGAATGGCCGAAATAAATTTCAGCATCTGTTTCGAAGTTCCCTCGCTGACATCTAACAAACATTGCAATGTATAATGTTGTTGTCGGAGAACGAAGAAGCACTGTTTACTCTTTGCACGAGATGTATGTAGACGACCACGCAGCCAGACCTGGAAGTCAAAAGATAAAATGTAACATAATGCGAATCATTTATCACGAACGAGGAAAGTCACTTAGCAAATTGAAGGATAAGTCCGCAAATCGTTAATCCCAACTATTCAAAACGGTTGTAAGAATGTATCCAAACGAATTTCACCATTAGCTAGTAAAATTTTGCCAGTTCATTTGATACGTTTTCATATTTAAAGCATAAAAAATGCGATTTATATGCCTTCGATGAAATACAAAAATTCAGTGTGTACAAAAAATCAGCGAACAAACGTACCATTTGATCGGCACGTTCTAAAGTGCATTGAGAGATTTCGATCATTTCCCGTTGAAGCTTTTCCGTCGATTGGATCATGGGGTATTGTCCATAGAGACCTTGCGACCCATCCACCTCGTCGCCGGCAGCGCCAGTCTGTTTATTCTGTAAAATGGTTGCCGTTTTTGCCAGTAAAGAAAAAGCGAAAAAAATGAATAGGCACGGAGTATAGGCTATCGCATGTTATCGAAATTAAAAATAGTCCCATTTCAGAATACTCGGGTTATATAATAAGAGGTAATAATTAAAGATATGCTAAATGTTAGGAGAAAATGCTAAACGCCTAAATCGTGTTTCATCATCATGTAAGGAAGTAAGTGATCACTGACATATCATTGTTTTGCTTCGAAGTATATTATTGTTTTACGATGTCTGATACCTATAATTTTACATAAGGTCATAAGGTCTAATTTAGAAGTCTGTGTTTTGATGAATCCGGGCAACATTTCAAAGTAAAGATTTCCACTGTACATGCTTGTTAATTTTACGAGCTCTCAAAAAAAAATAATTTCGGGCTGTCAGAAGAGATTGTCTTTATTATAAATGTTGACATTCATTCGCATATAGCCTTGATGGCTAAATTAACAGACGGTGAAGCCAAATGTATAAATGTTTGTTGGACAAAGAATACGAGTATATTTTGGCCAACAAGCCGTTAAAATATACACTTTGTCGTTCTTGAGGAAAACGTCGCTGGTTCAAGTTTTAGCAGTTGCACATAGTTACCATGGCGCACGCTTAACAAGCTGTTTTAGAGGTTTCGTTGAAGAAAAGTCTAAATAATCACAGACTAGCATTTGATATCCGAGTGAACATTTTGTTGTGTAAGACCCATTGTATCGTGGGCCTAGATGACCTCACGATTGAGATTCAATGCAAAACGAACAGAGGTTTAAGAATCAGCAGTGTCAAGTCTTTTGAAAGCGCGCGTTTCGTACCGAGCGTAAACCACTTGACCTCAAAAGAATAATGCCGAGTTAATTTTCCTTAGCACTGAAATCTCTTTGTATTTTACTGTATCGGAGCACAAAAATACGAAACGTAATAAGTTACATAAACAAAAAACAAAGAAGTAGTTCGACGAATACCATTTATACAATCTTCGCTAAATATATATAGGTATTAAAGACAGCAAACAGCTACCGGAAGAGCCTGCAGCTGCACTGCACCGGCCAAAAATTGCCCCATACTGTGCTGTCGTGCTCAATCATAGTGACAAGCGTTGGGCGGCGACAAATATTTGGTCTCGTACTTTTGTTATAACTAGATCTAATTTACTTTTAAATTCCGAAGTTAATGTACTAAGCAGCCTTCTAAAATCCGATACGGAATCGTTGAGAAAGAAACAATCAACGACACTAGGTTTTCAATTCACTAACTACTTGCAATTTTTAACTGTAACCGGGCAGATACTATTCAGCTTCGGTCACTTGCGATGCCCAAGGATCTACTGTCATTACATTGAGTCGTAGTGATTGTTTGAAACCCAAGCCTTCGAAGCCCATATCGAATCGTACTGTTTAATTAATACAATAATGCTGTATAATATATTGATATTTTATTAACAATTAACAAGTGTAGATAACGTGGTAACACGATAATCGAATTAAATAAATAAGTAGATAATTTTTTTATCACTAGTCGTTTTTCTTATTGCGATACGCAGTAGAATGGAACGGCATGTGGAATTACTACATGGAGAACATGGACCAGCATGTGGTAAATGTACTTACCAAATCTGACCCATTTTCTTTTCCCGCGGCCTTATGAGCTGCTTTTCTGGCAGCTTTTTCAGCTTCCTTTTGAGCCTTTTTCAGAGCTTTCTTTGAAGCCGTACCGCCTTCCTTCACTTGGTCACCCATCTCCAAAATAACAGTGTAAGATTAGCGCAAGTGTAAGACCTCACGATATAAGTCACTCCAAGCTTCACAACAAACTTGGAACTGTCACCGCAGCAACAACGACGATTACACGTCGGAATACGCTAGCGAGGATACAGAGAACACGCGCGACCCACATTTAATATGAATAACAACCTCTGCTTGGTGCTTTGTCGACGTAAGGATGCCGGCTAGACACACAAAAAGGCTTGAAGCAGGCCGTCCCTCACCCATATGTGCAGGAGCGAAGTTATGCTCATAGAAGCTTCGTTGAACACTGAATAAGCTCGCACTAGATCGACAGATGTGAACGAGGGTACTGTTCAGGACTTTGCCGATTAAGTCATCTTGGAAGCAAAGTAGATTGTACGAAACGAAAGTAAAGATCATTTCTTAACATGCGACAAGCAAGCGATTGCCCCATTGCTGTGATATATAAAAGATATATTATCATATTTTGTTTGTACTCGGATTGTCGTTGATCAGTTATCAAAAATAATAAACAAATGAGAACAACAATGAACAAATGAGGTTCGTATGCCAAACGAACCACTACCGATAACCCACCTAAGACCAATCAATTGGCACATTATTAGATTTTTGCTATAGTAAAATTACGTAGATAATGCTGTTGGTACTAGTAATCGACAGCGATGTTTGGGCACTTTATTTTCATTGGGTTCCGTCTCAGCGTTACTTCTATGCTACGCTTTAGCTCGCAGTAATGTTTTAATAAAATTTTATAATCCATGCTGTATCAAAACACGAAAAAACGATGAGATTGCAAGGTTTTTTTCTGGTAGTTTCTCACCGACCATCTATTTAACCTATACTGTAGTTTTTGAACAAATTGCCGAAAGGACGAGCGCCGAATCAAGATGGCGCCTAACTCCAGATATAACAGAACCGTGCTCCGTCGAGCTCACAGCTCTCTGTGCGGTCAGGAGCATCACTGTGGGGCAAAAGCTGCCGAAACATAGGACAGCCGACAGGCGAACGGATACCAGCGGCATTTCCAATATTCATTGTGGCAAGCACAGCCCCGTGAAGGGCTCGAAGACGGCCGCTAGTTTAAACGGCAGTAGTTTATGGAGAACGGTGATGATGGTGTTGTTAATGAACCGAGTGAGTAGCACATTGCAAGCAAAACGCGAAAATAACCCTTTCTCTGCATTGTGGAATAGATGTGTAATCTAGCGAAAACTTGGAGTTAAAAGTCGCTTGTTCCACTATGAGAAGTAGTGGTTTTTCGATGTTATCATTGCAGTGAGTGTCTCTGTGAGATGTTAGTGCTTTTTTCGGTCGTCCTGCAGTCATTTGTAGACGGGTGTCCTAGTGTATGATTGTGTTTTCCAGCTTATATTCATTTGTGAATCTCTGGATACAGTAACTACAGAACAGCAATCTACGAGCAGAGGTTTCAAAGTGTAGAAGAAAACTACTTTTCATGGTGAAGATTCAGTAGCATTGGTTTTATACCATAGTGGTCTCCTCGAGTTAATCAATCACCATTTAAATGCAGTATAGCTATATATGAAAATCGGTGTAAGGCTATCAGAGCCTGGCTACCGTTTTTCCTTTTCCACGGCGGGCAGGAAAGCTTTCACTACGAACCATCAGAGGTATATGTCTGTTCCAGCCTCTAGAGATAATAAGTCAGTTATATAGAATAATACTATTTGCTGGAGTACATGTACCCTCTCAGCGTTTTCTGAAATATCAACGTGTTCTTTTTGCTTGAAGTAACTATTATGCTGTAGGTGTTTGTTAATGTAAATGTGCACCAGTAAATTGTGGATGCTGTGGCTCCAGGTATAGTAATGCTATTTTCTGGATGGCTAAAACACTAAGAAAGATGTTGAAATTCAAAACATGTTTGCGAGAGTCTCACAGTCGAATAAGCAGAGGGGTTGCCATAGTTCCGTCCGGTCTTTAATTGAACATTTTACTTGATATTTTTTAAGAAAAATTGAATCACCGTGTTGCTAGTGGAAACTGTGCAACTATTAATTCAATCTTGTGTCTTTAATGCAGTGCTTCGTTTTATTTTGAATGAGATGTTATTCCCCAATGGCTGGTGCTGCTTCAAAGGAGGTCCTCAATGTATCGCGTTAGTACTAGCTATTATCACAGCTCGTATCGTGCAGTCGTACCAGATAGCGGTACCGTTATTCATGAACGAAACGGATTGCGAAAGTGACCGAAAAAAAGTAGGTGAAGTCAATTGTGGTCAGTCGTAGCAAAGACGAGTTCATTGATAACCGGGGAGTATTGATTTTCTCAGTGCCATCGCTGCAGATGCTTTGTCATTCTGTATCGTATCCGCTTAGTACAATTAGTTTACGAGCTAGCCGATCGAGACCCTTGTGGTCAAATTTAAAATTGGCAGACAAGCGGATTTGTTAGGGGGCAGAGAACGGTTTTCGATTCAAAAACAACTATCAAATCGGATTGAAGGTCACTAGTGGAAAAGCCGACACTGGAAAACTTACTTCGTTACGTGGATAGTGATCTTTCGTGCTGGATCATAGCTGTTAACGAATTCAGCAGGAGAACGATTAGGTTACTGAAATAAGGTGCTTCTATTTCTTCTGGCAAATTAGGCTAGCTTAGAATTTTCGTGACGCTGTTGTATGTACTACCTGCTCGTTAGGTGCGTATACTCCTTAGATTTTGCCTTTGACTTAATCGAAAAGGACTGCTATTACTGGTCCGGAAATTCTCTGTAAAGGCTAATAAAATATACTGCCGGACACAACGGAGTTGTATATCGATATCCGTTTTATATGGGTATCAAAATTTCTAAAAGAGCTATTTAATTGCTAATGAGTGTGCTTCAGCTATAGGTACGCTGCGGATCGTATTTAGCAAATGGAATCGGTTTGGGCCACTATAGAAGGCTTTCGAATTATACCTCTTTTTTGCGTAAAGCAAAGTTCAGCACCAAATACATTCGTAACAATTTCATTAACGTTTTCGGGTCAGGATAGATGTGATGTATCCCCAGATTATAACGAACCCGGCATGCAGATAATTTGCGTACGTTCTTAGTTCCAGACACTGTTTTTATGTTTTTGAGCGTCATGTTTTACTATGTTTCTGCACTGGCACCAGCTTATTATCCGATGACCGTGTTTCGCATGTATAAATACAGACAACGATTTGAAGGCTCGTCCTGCTCTTGCTTCGCAAGTTGCTTCAGTCGTACATCAGCAAACGATTACGATGGCTGTCTGTCCTGTACTCTATCTATTTGATGTTTAAGCCATCAAAAAGTTCTTCCTATACTTTGCCGACTCTTTCTGACGAAAAACAGAAGCAAGCAGTAACAAGTCTATTGTACAGTGATGTTCTTGTTGTCGTCTTTATATCGTAGTTAGCGTCAGGTAGCCGATACGCGCGTAGAGATAACAGTATAGATGATTAGAAGCAAATATGAACCAGGCTTTTATGATGTGTGTCAGAAAATACCACAGAAAAAGTTGTCACAAACATTGAGGTGCTAGTTAAATCATGATATTTAGCAGAACAAGCTACCTTCAATATCATATGTATATATACTCCGGAGCTCCGGAAGGCTATCGGAAACTATTCTCACACTGGATACGCCAATATTAAAGCGCATTCAGTATGGTAAAGGTAAGTAACATAAGCTGGAAGTTCTTCCAAGTATAGTCGTCATACAGGCCACAGCGAAATAGACTTCTTCAATTTAATCATAGCCGTCAACGAGAATGTACAGTAAGGAAAATGTTCAGCCTTTAATACGCGCAGCAGTCAAAGAACAGGTCGTCATGTAAACACGGTCATCCAAAGGAGTTAAAATGATCAGAAATATCCCGCACAAAATGTACTTTATTAACTTTGTTATTTATTTATTTATTTTTTTTTTATATCAACTACGCTTTAACTATGGGTGTTGACAAAGCCGACGAAATATTATGCCGATGAGATTAGTCATGCCATAATCTATATCAATTACATCAGGACGTTATCATGGCACATTTTCGATTGTGTTCTGAATGATTGAACCTATTGTAGACTTTTCGTGTGCCATCTATAACGAGGTCGTATTCGCTATATAGTTGCGTATCATAGAGATAGCTCTGATATTACTGCATTTCAAGCTACGTAGGTAAATAGTCGATCTATAAATCCGATGCCCACATTTTAGAGGCCTATCGCTAATAGGGGCTTAATAACATAGTAAATGTACAAAATCTTCGAACGATTTACCTGACTGCGGTTGAAGCTCGCGAGGTTTAGCGGCCTTTTTAGGCAATAGTAACAGTATCGTAAGATAATACTTGGCCCCTCGCAACGCTGACGCGCCACAAGGACATGGATTCAACTTTTGGCGCCGCGGAACCAAAGCGTCAGACCTTGAACTCTACGATAATGTATTATGCATCACAACAGGCGAAATGCATATCACGGATACAATGGCAACATTTTGTCACGATCATCCTTTTGCAATTAGGTTCGCTTATATAGTCTGAAGCAATATTTAACGACAGTACCACACACGAAACACGTTCAAGCGTGTAAATTAACAATAGACACTTGTCGATTCTTTTTATTATCGGTTCCCATTATACTGTATATAGCAACGCTGTCTTAGGGCTTCCAAACAATTGCCTCGATATGGTTACTGGATAAGGATTGCTATGACGTTGATTCTTATGAGACAATTCGGTATTTGCTTGGTATATCAATGTTTAGTTAGCTGATACAATGACATGGATCTTCAAGCAGTGAAGGCATAATCCTCTCCAAAAGAAACAACCTCACATTGTCTTACGCGCAATATAATAGCAACATCTGTGTCGCCGTTCTTCTATTTTCTATATGTTAATTTATCTTCTACGAACAGGATACCTCAAGCGAGTTGCAGTGTTCTGTGAAATTCTCCTCGCTGGAAGAAAAAGTACAAACAAATGTCTCTGGAGATGTTTCTCAACAAATCGTATTACCATAATTACTATTATCTCACTCATATTAAATGCACAGAGGTGCACAAAGGGTGATACAATACTCTGGTACAAACATTGCCCTAACAATGGTTAACACTGATGGAGTGATTTTGTCAAGGGTCTTAAACATGCTGAACGGCACATGGCTTAAGGTCTGTCGGAGTAATAATTACCCTATGAAATGGCTTTTAAGCCCTTTAACTGCAATTTTGATATTCTAGGAACTCAAGTTATCTAATTAGCATGATATTATTGATAATTAATCAGCTAAGCGGGTAAACGTATGCCAGTGCTACGTTTGTGAAGTAACTTCGTCCCGTTGAGTGAAATAGCATTAGTTCGTAATTACAGTTCGTCCGCTCCATAACTATGCACGCAGTTGAAGTTATTTTCGAAGTTATCTGCCAAGGCAAGAGAAGTGCACTGATTTCGAAACATTCTGTATGAGATAGAGGTAAGAGTACTGTTATTTTAAGAACATCGTTGTGTGACATGGGCTTATCCTGTAGTTTTTGTGTTCATTTAAGAGTAACTGTTTGGTCGTACGATGGGAATGGTTTCTTATATGGTTTCTATATAATAGTTTCTAATAGGTGATAGCATGGGTCAATGAAATCGACCATTAGAGTAATGTAAGTCGAACGTTGCGTGCAGGCATGGACTGGGGAAGGGTCTGGGATCCACGACCTAAGCCCATTTACACATACGTGTTCTTAGTAGATGCTTCGTCAACAGATGTTGTATAAAAAGTTGTTTTATCATCTGTATCGCTAGGTCCTATTTGTGGGCCAATAAGGTATATTATGTGTGGAAGCATATGAAAAATTATGCACGACACTAGAATCGATCAAACAGACAAACCACACGAGGGGCCAATTGCGATCTATTAGCACTTCATCGTCTACATTGTTTCCCCATCCTGATCACCACCGCTGTCGAAGGGGTAATTAATTTTGGAATTAACAGGTTCTGTAGTAAACTGTTGAGATAACGTCGAATGACTTGGCTTTTATCGATGCGCTCTACTCCGTAATGTAGAATAATATTGGCTAGTAGATTTAGAGAAATGTTTATTCCCGTGCACCTTCTATTCTTCATTTTAAAAAATTTAAGGTACTTTTTTCATGTTACAAGGCCCTCAGTTGTCAATTGCTCTTATCAGATTAGGCTTGCGCAGCGATCATACCTACAAATTCATAGAGCCCTTTCTAAGGCCTTTCTGCTTGGATAATGGTGCGTATGATAGTTACAATGGTTTATCCGGTTAAGGCATCAGCAATAACTAACGTATAGAGAGTTGATGATTTCTCAGTTACATTTATATTTATCTTTTGTGCACTCTTACTACTATTAAAGTACCTTTAGACTTGGAGGCCTAGATAGGGATACTTATATAAAAAGCATAGATCTTTCTACCTGTTCAGGTAAAGTACCTCTATACGCCTGCTTCATTATTCACAGCTAACGAAAAAAAAAAAATAGTTTCTCTTGAAAGTTATGAAAATGAAAAAGGTTAAGGATCTTTCGACAAGAGCATGCGAGTGTGGCTTGCCTGCTCAGAAAACTCTCCTCGGACTCTGCAGCGAGTCGTGCAGCTGTGTCTACCGACGAATAAACGCACGACATCTATATGCACGCGATACATGCATGTCCTGAGGACGCGGCTGGGATCCTGCCACAAGGAAACAGTTTCTACCACCGACTTGCTACCATGCTCTCGTTACGGATGCATTAGAGCTGCCGTTGCTGTCGTTTATTTTGGCACATATGGCACGAACTAATAGATCGAATAAGAATGAGAGAAATGACAAAGCAGTAAAGGAACACATGATCTAAGTGGAGATGCTAGACTTAACTTGGAGACGCTAATGAAGCAAAAAGTTCAGGATGACTTCACTTGGGTTCTATGGCTATATCAGCAAGGGTCGATCGCGTGTAATAGGTTGCTTGAAGTATCGCACTGAGCTTTGAGGAGAAGTTGTAGGACAGTATTTCGGTGTACTAGGTTTTGACATTATGACGTCAAAAACTGGCAATGCCGTTGAACAGAGCGACAAAATTTCGCCTGGATGGTCACAGGCGGTTAGATATTGCTAAAAACAAGACATTATGAAGCATTCATGCAACCTCTCATATAGAGGTGTAGCATTCAGCCATTGCAGCAGGAAGGCGAATAAAACACCCCTGACAGACGGCTCTGTATTGTCGTAACAAAATAGAGAGTGAAGATTATGCCATATATGCAAAGATACAAATATGTACTGGGAAGGAACTTAAAATTCCCTGGAACGAAAATTTATTTAATATAGAAAAATATTTTTTAAAAATAGGCGTCATAGCTGTTAATGTGTCGTCCAATTACGATAGATCGGGAGATAGAATATAGAAAAACAAAGATCGCTAATGAAGAGCGTAAATTTAAAAACCGTTTTGTGCCCTATTCCGATTATAAGTTTTTTGACGAATAAGATTCGCTGGTATTAGAACCGACTGATGCCCTAACTACGACTAACAGGCAAAGTTGTAGAAACATTCATAATGAAAGACGGAACGGAATAAGATTTAATAATTTAACGGGTAACGACAACAAGAAGACACCTGCTCGTGCATGCCACACTAGTCGCATACGCTGAGCTCGGTATGATTTTACAGAATTCATAAAAAGGGGCTTCTAGAGAGGGAAAAAACTAGGTTTTTAGATAGAAGAATATGTATTGAAGTGCCACAGAAAGTAGATTTCTGCCTTAAACAGATGATTTTCAACCCAAAGCCCATTCTTTACTGCTAAATAGTATTTTTACTTAAAAAAAATCCTGCCTAACCCTAGGTTTATTTTTACGTATTATAGTATATCTTATACCTAGGACTATGTGACGAACCTCCAATGGTCTTGAAAAATTTACCATTTTCTTGTGGAACGAAAACCCTTGGCATCGAGAAAAAATGTTCGAGAACTCGTTTAACAGTTCAGAAGGGAAAGTATCAATTTCACTGACAAAGAATGGTTTGGAGACAGATGATGACCACTCACTGGTTTTCTTAAATGACAATGCGGCCTATTCGGCTCAGAGCTCGATATACGAGTAGGACTTGTCCAGTGGATGGTTTGGTGTTGCCTCCGTTCTTTGAGAAAGGTACTGACGAAGGGAAGATGAGTTCCACATTATTTCGAATAAAGCTGCAATTGTTAACTGCCTGATTGTTCATTCTTCGTTAATTGCTCGACCAGAAAGTAAGATATTTCTGTACAATATCATCGTTGAAAATGGAATAACGATATTCTACAATAATTTCGGAGCTGTGGATGTGCAACCAGTCTGACAGGAAAGGGAATTTTTCCTAGTCAAAGGCTAAATGTTATGCGTTTAGTGAAATCTGAAGGTGTGCTCTACTATGAACCGTTCAGATCCGACGACACTGCCAATGCGACTCTTTTCTCGCCTCAACTCCACACGGGACAAGATCTTAGTTAGCAGGTTTTACTACACCCAAGCCATAAATTAGATCCTGCACCTCGAATTAACATCTGTTCCACGCGGCGTTACCCAGAAAATAACCGATGTAAAATGTTAACAGAAGTCCAAAAGCAGTTCAACGACGAAATCGCCTTCAAAAGTGTGAATCCGTTTCGTCGCAGAATCCTTATTAATTCCGAACATCACCCGAAACATGAACAAAGCTTATAGCTTTCATCAATACTTGTTTATTTTCACAAAAGTTGCAGGACGTCAAAGTCCTATCGCCTCAAACAGGCGCGACGTGATTTTGTACCAGCTTCGGGTGGATTAAACATGTATCACAGAGCGCAAGTATTTAAACAACAATGACAAGAATCGGCAGGAGATATAATATCTATTTTTGTAATGTAGTCTTATGTAGGTATACACAATAGGACTAAATGAGTCGTGATTGGAAGCAAAAGGGAAGCTGGTACTATAAGTGGTCTGACAGGAGCTTTTTAATATGGAACGCTACTACAGGTTCTGGGGCATTTTTGGAAACAAATAATATTTTTAATAAAATTTTTTATACTATAGAAAACGAAGGACAAATGATATGTAAATAAAACAAAAAATCCATAAGATAAGAGACTCGTCAGTACCTGGAATGATGTATACGCCTTGTACGCACAGAGGACGATCGATTTTATCCAGACTGAGGATTTCAGAACACGTGAGAAGTGGAACATTGTTATACCTATGCGAAAATTTCAGCAGGTCAACCACTACATGCGTATTTCATTCAGACATATCGTCGTTATGCATTCTTCGTAATAGGAAAATCACACACGTCGAGTTGCTTTGAATGGTGTAAGTGACTTGAACTTCTCTGGAACATTAACCAAACAAAAAGGCGCCAAGATCAAGCTTTTTTCGTGTAACGTTTACCTGAAATTATTATTAATATGCTAGTGCCGTTATTCAAACTATAAATCATTGAAGATAAAGGAAAACTGTGTTTATAGGCGATAAATCCGGTGAACAGTGAGTACGCGCAGCAGAAGTATGATCTGATTCGTCTGGATAGGATTGACGCAGCCGAAAACCTCTGTGATAGTGCAGTGGTGTTTTGCTTGGTGTGGGATGTGCTTGCTTGCAACGTTTGAAATGGTCTAAAATTGATAGCGGCCGTCAATACACATCATTTTGTGGTAGAAGAAGCCAGCCGTATAAAGCATTGCTCAGCGACAGTGTCGAACGTGAAACTCGAAGCATTGATCTTTAGGCTCAGGCGGAGTGGCTTTATCTCCGTAATCAAGAGAAGGAGGTGGAGGAGGAGGCGGAGGAGGAGGAGGAAGCTAAGTGTTCGACAATAGTCGAAGGACTGACAATGCTAATACGGCAAGATGGAACTTCGGTCCTTCTGAGGTGTTTGTATAGAGCGTAATGCGAGCAAAGAAAGTGAATTAGTCGTTGATATGATAAACCATGCTTTGTCACACGATATAACATTTCTCAGAAAGTAGTCGCGAATGATTAATGACATTTCGAGAAGTATCAAGCACTAAATAAAATCAGTGACCTTAAAAGCACGCACCTATGAACCTAGCTTTGAATTTGCGTACCTTTATCGTGCCGCTGAATAATCTGGTGTGGACGTTATTAAAGGCCCGCCGTGGTGCCCAGGAAGTTCTCAGCTTGGTGGTTTGCTGACATTCAACAATTTTTTAAACTTGATAAAGTTATTCGTGTTAAGTGATATGTATTTGCGCCTGGCAACGTGGGTCACCGGCGTGTATGGGCATTACTAAACAATGTTATATGCCAAATTAGCGTCTTTAACGTGAGGTAAGCCCATCGCCAAATTGTTGCTCCGGGAGATCCATGCTTAACAAGGCTAGAAATGACTTTCACCCTCGTTCGCTGTTAACAATATGTCACAACAACTGAACACAGATCAATGTTACGACATCTAGACTTCTCAAAATGTCGGCAAGCTTGTCGTCCATATTAAAACTGTCTTCGCAATTCACTAATTTCTGCTGAGCGATTAATATGCAAATTTTTCATATTTAATTTTGATCTTGACTCATTATTTCGTCTGTATTCGTAACTCTTTTTTTGTGTCTCCTCTCCAAAATTGCCGTTTGACTTTTAGACGTGTTCTGGAACTCGCTTTCCGTCCCTGCTAGGTCAGGAAGCATCTTCAGTCTGACCCCCTTTTTTGACCATCTCCGGACAAGCTATATTAGCAAACTGCTGCACCAGTGCGACAGCAACGACATTGACTTATCTAAATGCTAGTCCAGAGAAAATAGGCAACCACAGACGGATAGGACAGGCTTGCGAAGTCAATATTGTCTGTCGCCTACTGAATGCATCGTGCGTCGTCCTTCTTCCTCTTTGGGTATCTAAGGCGACGTAGTAATTTATTTTATTCCCCGATGCTTCCCTGCGCTCCCTGATTCTCGATAATAGGAAAAGCGACGAGATGACGATAAAAACGCGGGTGACTACATATTAAAAAAACACAATCTTGAACCGAAAAATTAAAAAACATGAACCGGAAAATGACTGACTCTCTTGGCAATGCAACATGTGTTGGATGACGAGCGAAAACCATTACGCGTTTAATACAGAGACCAGCAAATTACGGAGCTTCTAGTCATCGTGTTTGATTGATAACGAGATTAATTTTTATACTCATTGCTAAAGTGATGTTTATGTTATTTGATAAAATTCATCCTATACAAATGTTTACTAAAAAAGAAAGCTAACATAACATTTCGCTATGGTTAATAGTTTTTTTTCTTCAGTAAATGGAAACACACTGATATGCTTTGGTACCCAAAAGTACAAGGGTTGGTCCGCAAAGGCTATCCGAATCCAATGCCAAATTTCGTACAATGCGAAACCTTTATCTTAGGACAAAAAATACATTGGTGCTTTATCTGTAGCGTTGACTTATTGATTTTGAGAGTATAAGTGACCAAATTTGACTCTCCACTTCCGCTTCTGTGTAAGAGCCGTTAAATAGCCGTCTGAGTGGCCTGAAATATTTGCGCTTTGGCTGTGGTCGGTATTTGTCCACTGTTTGACAAGAAATCAGTCCGCTACAAAAAGGAATGGCTGTCATACCTCGACAGTTGTTGGTAAACACAGATAACTTGCCCAGGGTTTATAGGATTCGATTGCATTGTGCATATAGCAGGGCCATAATATCCAATGTTGACTTTTGTTATACGTCGTATCTGCAGCAGCACATCTTCAGATATACATGAAGCTCGTAATTATATAGTTTCGCTTACTAGCTCAGTGACCAGGTGGAAGATGATTATATTTTTACGAGTTATATTCAATAGAACTATAGTACAATATATATTCTAAGTATCTTAGTTTAGTCATTCAAGCTGGTTACTCGTGAGCTTGTTTACATTTATGTTTATCGATAACGTAATGTTTGCTTTTTTCTTTCTTTTTAACGTTTGATAAACAGCTTTTTCCCATGAAACGTAAGTTTCGAACGATTCGATAAGTTTACAGATCCAAAATCCATAAAAAAAAAACTTAATCGTAGTTATCTCAAAGCATATAGTTGTAGGATATCTGTTTGATACTTTAATGCAAAGAGCAAGAAAACAAAAACACATATACAAAACTATCTATCTAGAAATATTTAGAATTATTTTTCTGGTAAATTATTTTTTACGATTGCACTTTTTCGATATTATTCACATACTCAGTGACTATGAAAATTAAAAAGCATAATTTTTTCAATGTTTTTAAGAGATCTATAGAAATGGTGGCTTATGAAGTACTCGAAGGGCCGTCAAAAAAAAATAGAACAAGCGATTTGCATATGTATCGCAATTGCTTTCTGGTTGAACATGGTCAGACCTATTGAATGTAGTCGTAGTGTAATCCATACGGTAAATAAACAACATACATTGCACCCTCAAAGCAACCGAAAATAGATATCAACTTTGCAAAAAATAAGCCTAATTTTAGACATTTTTCGGCAAGAAATCTTAGAAAATGGAAGCTAACTATACTAAATTATAAAATATAGAGATTCTATCTACACCAATATATTCGTTTTGTGTCTTTTTAGAAAGCTAACCGTTCGTGAGGTAAATGCAAAAAAAATTGACTTCACGACCATTCTATATGGTGCGTTACCTCACAGGTATCAATATATACGTAAGTCAATAGCATATAAATATATATATATATATATGTATCTTGTGCAGTTTGTATCTCAATAAACACACTTTCTAATACGACCTTGTATTTAAATTGCAAAGCTACGTGCCTTCCTCACGCGTCCAGTTACGTCACGTGCTCATCTCGTACGACACCTCAATAAATTTGCCAATTTGTTACCGGAATGGCCTTATTATTTTTACATATATAAATATAAAATATAATACATCGCAAGTAGTATAAATTTCCACTTGTGTCACTAAGCTAAATGCGTATCAATATCATCGTTATGGTGTTTATGGCATTCGCCATATAACCGCTGCGTTTTGTGATACCGCCTATCAATCAGAGCATGATTCAGTTCTCCTAAAAACAGAGTCTAATTCGTTATAAATTGGTCGTATAATGTAAACGTGTTGGAAAATCGTCAATTCTTCAGAGTTGAGTTTACAGCCTATTTTATGGGTAATCTGGTCAGCAGCTTTTGGAGCTAAACAATTTCGATGTACATATATCAGCAAAACTTGCTAAGTTCATTGGCTGTAGCTTGTCGAACTTAGACCACATAAACTATACACAGTGAACGGTTTAAAAATATGTAGCTTTATGCTAAGGGTATTTAACATGATTTGTTATAAACGAGCTAACACTTATCGAGGACGGCTTTAGATAATGTTCTAGCGTCTTGCAAAGCAGAGCGAAAAGCAATTCAAACGATGATTGCTAGATAAGCTGAGAACATCTAAACAGTCGTCAATAATATCCTAATCCAAATTAAACGATCCAAGGATTAAACATATCGGGTTTGTTAAGGCTTTCGGCGGTATTCTGTTAGTAAGTGGTGGGAAAGATGGTGGTTACAATTTGCATGGCTTTCAACGTTTATGCTTGAACTCTCTTCACCTTCGTTTGAGTTATTTGAGAATTTGAAGTGAGTGAAGATCCAAAGGGTCCAATTGAGATAAGAGGTTCCGAATCAGAATAATAGATTTAATACGACTTTTATAAGAGCAACAATATGCATGATAGTGATAGTTGACTAAATACGAAAGAACCAAGTATTTTTTCTAACAGTGGCACAGATTGCTTTCTGAAACGTAATTCGACATATGACGGCCGACGAACATTGTTCCCTGATATCAATATAAATAATATGTATAAATAAAAAAATAACTATATTACAAACATTTTTATTGTAGACATGACTAGTTAAAAGGGGTATAAATATATCCGCAATGAAAAATGCTTACCAACCTGTTAACACGGATTAATTGTCTACTTACGTATGGAATTTTTATACAAGCAAAGATTTTGTGCTGTGTTTACTGGTCTAATGTCTGAACATAAAAATCAACTAATAAAACTGGAAACGCGTACCGACCAGTCATCACCGTACCGTTCAATTTCCCTGTTGGAGAAGGCTAGCTAAGATGCTCGAATTACGATGTTGACTGTTTCCTTACATAGGCCTGAATGAAAGGCAGGAGGGGAGAAAAAAGTGAAAGTGTAGAACAGAGTCATACTTAACGTCATATAACTTAATATTATCAGCGAGTGTTATACTAGCGTCATTTAATAGTAGGTATACATTACTGAGAGTAACTTCTTGCTATAGCTACGATTAATAAAAACCGTAGGGGGTACCTGTACTTATAACATTACTAAGAAAGCGAACGCATATTTGCTTGGATGCGCTTTAACGCTAAGTTAGGCCTTTTTTCGCGTTCATGTGCATATTTTCTTCAAACGGTCTTGGAAAGAAGCCTTGTGACGGCGTTAACTGCTGTTGATTCAGTGTACAGCGAACCCTTTTCCGTTTAGAGCGCCAACTGTTTGTTCAGATATGTGCAACATTCGTATCCTTGGGGAAAACTTCTGTGTGACCTCATATACTGGCGCCTCGATTTCACAAACAACTTGTGCGTAGAAGAGCCTTTGTGCATCAAAAAAAGGCATACAGAGGGCTTCAGAGATTAAACTAACCTAAGCGACGAATTTTCAATGCGTATAACGCTCACATATTTTGTGTAATGTAATAAGCAGCTTTAAACGTAAAAAAGAAATATCATTGCACCCGAAAAATCTACCGAAAGCGTTGATTCCACTGTAGACAATAGAGCATATAGGATAGCATAGAGAATCAACTAAAAGCGCCCAGAAAACTCTCATCCATTTGTCCATAGCTAAAGCTTGCTTCGAAACATCCATTGTATTCAGCTAGAAAACTACATATGTGCGGTGAGTTGAATGAAATAGTTGTTGCATGAATTAGGCAGATTTCAGTCATCCAATAATTATCTGACACGTTTGATCCTCTTTTTTATTTTCCTTGTTTGATTTTAGACCAGCGGAAAATGAGGCGGCGATGAGGTGGATAACGTACGGGGGATGCCCTCGGGGCCCGTAGCGGCCCTTATCGGGGACGCACTTACCCTGTTTTCTCTTCACTTGCCAAGCTTAACGCACAGAAGTTACGAGATTTTCTGTGCTTACATTGAAGTACACGTTGCTGGCGGTAAGCGGTCGGCAGAACCCAGGCTGCTGGCCTTCGCGCCCGGTTCATTTTAGCTCGACGAAGCTGCCAGTCCTCTGTCCGATATCGGCTGGGGTAGCCGGCATGGACGCAGGCAAGATAGCCGGACTCTACGACCTGGGGGAAACGTTGGGCAGAGGTCACTATGCCGTTGTAAAGCAGGCGCGACACGTATTCACCGGCGAACAGGTCGCCGTTAAGGTCATCGACAAAACGAAACTCGACCAAGTATCCAGAGCGCACCTATTTCAGGTGAGTGCAAGCCAAGGTTGGACGGACCAAGAAGAGCGCAACCGTGAAGTTTGAAGGAGGCGTACATAGACGTCAATCACAAAATAGAGGAACAGATACCGAGATCTAGTTGTACTATTATATTCAGCGGCGTAAAATTATTAATTCCTAAGGCGGTCGTGTTGTTGCTGGCTAATGCAATGTTAAGTATACCAATGTAATGACTTATACATAGCGGGAAATGACATTCCAAAAACTATCTAAAAAAGCTATAGGAAATGATATGGTCGTTTGATCGCCGTGACGTGGACGGAATGGAGATGGGCTTGCACGAACGACATGCGTATAGCGGTTACTACCAAAAGATTCTGGTCATTCGCCATTCAAAGCCATATCCCTTTGTTGGTTTCGACCTTATAGCTATAGCCATTAGCGAAGCCTGGAATTTGTCGATTATTGTTCCTTGTTTTTCAATGAAGTGAAAAAGCATTGGATTCTAAAAATTAAGATTTGTATGTAAAGATTTGCTTAACGTATATCGTTTCTATTGATGGATGTTTTTGAATAAACTTATTTTACACGTATAAGGATAGGTCGTATCAGTGTTGACCATGGCAAAGCACACTACGATGGATCGAACAAACATGTACTTACGCTACTAGATCGCGGAAAATCAACAACAAAATATTGGACCAGGCCTTTAACTCTTAGACTAATATAGCTATGTTAATTAGCGAGCTATATAGCTGCAAAGTTGAGCCGACATCCCATCGCGAGTGCCTTAACTACGAAAGTTCTAAGAACGATGCTTGCGTTGAGAGAACGCAAAGTCTGTGCGTTAGAGAAGAGCTTGCAGGTAAAAATACAGTGGGTCGAACGTGAGATCTTTTCTAATGAGAGTGCCATTGAGGTATCTATATTTCTTAAATAATTTGCTTGAAGGCTTCTCTCTCCGTCCCTTTCCGTCGTATAGATATAAAAACAAAATCAACGTAACGAAATCTTATTCGGAAGATAAAACAGTTTTCTACGTATTTATCCACATTCATCCCAATTTCGAGTGAAAACCATGTTTTCGTCAAATACGCTAATCATCATGTTTGTAAATAAAATCTGTAAAATGCTTACGATGGAAGATTTCAGTTATATTACCTTGATCTCCAGGCCCAGCGAAATCTGTTAAATTTAGCTAATATATAATTATAAGCAATTACAACAAATGATTATGTATAATTAGTTGGACAACTATTTTTATTCCGAGTCAATTACTAATTAGGAGATCTAGGTAAAGCTATGTTTTCGAGAAGAGTGTTTTGGCTAGAAGCATCGACTACAGTAAGGATATCATTAGAAAAAAAAGGCCCAAATGGGCTGCACTTTCGCTATTCCTGTTGCCCGGACCAACTCTTATTTTATCGACGCAATCTCTCTACAGCCGGTTAAAGATGTAGCAACGCTGTCTGGCCCTTTTTTGAGCCTCACAGTTTGCACAAATGATTTACTAATATCCCGATAACGAGTGTCACTGATCGAAGCAGTGTGGGATCGTTATGTCCACAGCGTTACATGGCTGTACCGTTAACATACAATTTTGAGAACGATAAAACTCTCGCTATTAAATATGCCGGTGTAGGCGGGCGGACATCTTTACACTGTTTACTAGACAAATGGCTGCTGGCAGACAACGATGATCCTGAACTCATCGGTTCGCACACACGTAGGTTAGAGCATATCTAATGGCTTGAAGGCTGTTACCTATGTTTTACTGTGCCGTAATACTACATTTACCTTTTGAAGAAACCCGATGTTTCAGGAACAGATAGCTGTGAAACTGATCAGAGTAAAGGAAGCAGTATCTGATATTTAGTATAACTCATTTCAATTGACAGTTAAAATGTTCGCTCTATTTCCTCTTGAGAAGCTACATAGGAAGAGAGTTACATAGAATTAATTGCCCCTCTGATTTTTCATTGTGCCAGATAAAAAAAAATAAATGCAATCTTATTCCCAGTCAGCGGTCCGGAAGGCAACATAACTGGCAAAATGCCTACGTATTTATTGAGCGTTGTAACTGTGAAAGAAAGTAGTAAGTTGATTGCTGTAAATGCGTGTGGCATCCTATATGTGCATACATGGCTGGATTTTATTAGAGTGGTTTTATTAATTAGCTTATTGTTCAATGCAATTGTGTTCAGACTTAGTAAAAGTCTAGATTTGCGATGGCGTGTCATCACCGTATTTTAAATGGAAGCCATCTTAGACGCCCCACACCGCAGTCCTACTTGATCGCTGTCGAAACGCTATAGAAGTTGCCAACAGCTTTGCCTGACCATACAACTCTGTTCTTACATGTGATATATTTGAAAGCTTCATTGCCATATCCTAAGGTCCATATTGTCGCACGGCTCTCTTGCAGAGCTGTCAGGGCTGAAGGTTGACGTCCCTAAAAGGAATCGCGCCATTGAAGGCAGTCGCCGCGGGGATCTCTTCCATTTGGCCAACTGTTGCGGGTTGATCTAATACCATTTGGCCAAAACTTGGTTAGGATAAACGTTAGAGTCTATTCGAATAAAAATAAAATTGTGACAGTTATACCTGTGTATTTTGGATGTACGGGGACGGAATCGAGTCACGCTCGACGCTTGAGCTCCCTTACACATATTTGTAAATAGCGTGCCTGTTATCGTTCTATCTGATGACTAGTCCGTATTTTTCCTTGTTGCCTATACGTTCTATATATAAGTTTCCAATATCGATAGATAAATAATTATGAGAAATGTGGTACTAGATGCGAATTAAATAGTCTTCGAAGCTGTACTATGAAAGTAAGTCAATACTCCACTGTATACCTTATTACACAGATATATTAATATATACCTAAAAACAAAAATTACAGATATGAGTAAATATGAGTTTGCCCTTGGGCCTCGTAAAGGTCGTTGTTGCCATAATTATAGTGATGATCTGATTATAGTTTGTGGTTTCTTTTGCCAATTTATTAACTGATCATCCGGGCTGTATTGAATATCTCTTGGTCTGCCATAGTCAAACAGTAGGCTATACAAAAGGTAATACATCTCATCATCGTACCCTATAACATAAAAAGAGTAATGATTATATATTGCGTCTGAAATTATTCAGATTTACGCTATAACGTGAAAAGCTCCCCACAGGACTAGACGTTGTGAAACTTTGTAGCTACCATGGTCCTAGTACCCAGCTGCCTGGTTACTTTAGCGTTTCTACGAGTAATGCGAACAATTTATTCCTGGCGTCTTCTATAATGTAAAAGACGATCGAAGCTAATGGTGATGCAGAAGCTACTTAGATGACTCAGATGTTATGAATACAGCCATTTTAGCTTGAACCTAAGCTTCTTTCACCAGACACCCAGGAGCGCTTATGTATACTTACAGGATACTCTTTGAAACACCTTTAAATCTCCTATAGATGTCAGATATTTAGCGCATAATATCAGCGGGTCACAAGGTTGACATTTAGGCACTCTTAAGTTGCATAGAAACCTATTGTAGACAATAAAAATGTCCTATCGTACTAGAATGCTCTATACAGAATGGAACAAAAGGAAGATGAGCGTAAAGGCAATTCATTTCTCTCCTATCTAGTCCCCAGTATTATTGATGCTCATATGCTGCTTCTATATGACTAAACCTATACTTTGAACAGGGTATACAAGTATGGATATGGTTAAATTTTTTCTTCGACACCAGCTGAAAGAGCCCGTCCATAAGCGAGCTCTGCATCTTTTTCACTGTTTACCGAAACATCCCAAATAGACTTTTTTCTTAATGGCCGTACAAGCCGCCGTGCTGTAGCTAGTTACGATAGAAAGATCAGATCTTTTGATGGACAAGGAAACACCCGATCGCCTCTCTTTTTAGTACCCAGCGACTCTATGTTGTTTGGAAAACATATTTATGTGTTTAATGGCCTATTAGTCAACTTGCATCCCTTTTCTTTTCCCCCAAGAGATCTAATCGAATGCCCCCTCCCCACCGCTTCTCCGTCTATTCGCAGATCTACGCAAGGCTTCGGGAGTAAGTAGATCAATTGTTTGCTCCTCGTTCGCTTGTGTTTGATTAAACTGCCCCTCAAGCTTCTTACATCGCCGTGCCATCGTAGATTAACTTTGCAGCTTGTCTTTCGCCCTTTTCCGTTGCTCCTTTGTCTGACACCGTCTCTGTAGGACCATCTAGCTGGACAGGTGACGCAAGCAGTTTTGTTGTCCTCCAGAACAGATGGTTCCTGAGAAATACTTATCAGGGCCGCTCTGTGGCCGCCATTGGAACCAGCAGCGCTGCGGCATTTTTTCTTCGGCACTGTATAAATTAGGTACACGCTAGGGTAGACGAGAAGCTCTTGGCGAAATAGCTACATCAAGGCCACGGATCTGTGTAAGACGAGATCAATAGATTACTGTGTTAAGATAATGATGTGTCACAATGACTGCGGGGGCCATGGCGACCGCGAGGTGGGCGGCTTTAGCGAGTACCAATGCGGTGTAAACCGGTGCTAATCTAGTACTTAATGACATTAGGCGTTTACGAGAAATAATGTTGGGGTATCCAGTTTGCTTACGTACATGAATAAGTCTGCGTGAGAAACTCTTATAAATCGTCTTTTATCGGCCCTTCGGGCCATGTTGATCCCCAGGCATGGCGGCTTCCAAGATTTAAACAGAAAAAAGAACCTATCGGGAACATGCAAGCTTTCTGTAGTGCGGGCAGAGAATGGTCAAAAAAGTAGTTCGGTAAATATACAAATAAAGCACAAACGGAACTAGAACGGCATGGCAAGAATACACATCTTCGTGAATCTCGCTACTGATATAATATGTATTGTGCTCGTTTATCGAAGCGCCGCAGGCAGACTCAATTGACAGAGTTCGAAACGAGATCGCTTGCGCATCAATTCACTAGGATGTGGCGTAGGAATAGGCAGTGTCTCTCGGTTGACAGACGTATTTTAAAGATCTAACGCTCTGATGTTGATCGCTAAACAATGTAAGTCTATATCGGCCCGTTTGTTGACCAATTACGAACGTCGTAGAAACATGAACGGATCGACAAGAGAAGAAACGTCGCGTGGCGTTCGTTTCTGCGGCGTATATGAAAATGCACAATAAAATTACACACATAGGGACTATACTCTAGATCCGTACAGTATGTTACTAGTTCTATTGTTGTTGTTTTATCGAATCTGTCGAATTTTTTTTTCTCATCGATAATATGGCAGCTCGCTGGATAAATACAATCGTACCCATATATTTTTGTTTTTGCTAGCGACATACTAAGATGTTACAAAACCTTGAACAAAAACCGTATGTGTTATTTATCATTGTTGCTATTGATTATTAATCAATGGTAGATTCGATTACTCTGGCCTATCGCCTCACGGTGTTCAACTAGGTAAAAATAGCTAGCATTGCAACATCCTCCAGGTGACGGAAGCTTCCTCGGCACAGGCTTGTGGCCCATCTTAGGGCAATTCTTTTCGCGGAACGGTCCGATGGAAAATGGCCAGAGTCAAAATCCAGTGTCCAATCCTACAGATCCGTTTCCGTTCCTGCTGCCTATGCTGTTTCCGTTCTCTTGTAGTTGTCATCAGATGCCTGCCGCCATAACCACGTTACGTTAGGTACGTTAACATAAGAATACTGAAGTCGTTGTTGCTATTTTTAGGTGTATTCTATTGAGAATGGTAATTCCCTAATTGTCTCTTAAGAACAACTGCTTAAGGAAAATTAATGGCGAAGTTTTTTTTTGTCGAAATTGCTGGTATGCCTACATGTCTCGCTAATAAAAAATATATGTTGACGAAATTAATTTTTATTCTATTAAATTATTAACAATGTCATTATTATATATATATAAACACATGATTTACGCCTGGTTGTCGATATCTACTATAGTATAATATATAATTTACTAATAATAATAATAATGGGAAAAGTGTATTATTTCCAACTAAATCTATTTAGGAAGCATCGAGCAAAGTTCGCTATTTCAGTTCGGTGGAAACGCCATGACGACCATTGCCTTTCTAAATAAAGCAAAAGTCCGATCTCATAGCGATATTAATATCGAGGTATCGGCATAATTCCCTACTAATAAATACATAGATGCACACTCCCTGTTAGAGTTAACTTAGGTCGTACACGATATAGGACCCACAAAGTTACGCAACTAATCGTCTTCCTGTAGTTGCACTGCTTCGAAAGTTTATAAGTCTTTTGGAAATGAGCTAATTAATGAGCTTGCGTCTTGTTAATTATATGTATATATATATGACGTTATAATTAGTTCACCGCTTTACCATTTTGAATAAGGATATGCAATGTTTAGTGATCGTTTTTTAGCTCGAGTTTGCTAACGTCCAGCAAATGCACACGGTGCGCAAAAAGCGAAACCGCTGAGGTGTCGAAAATGAAGCCTTATTTAGTTATCATTGTTGCGTTGGTCGACACAGTATCTACAGCAACAGGTGCGTGAAATGTACTCTTGAGCAGTTTTTATTGTATCTTCCAAGGATGCAGAGTTCTCTTTAAATACATTCATTGTTTTTTTTTGTTAGAAAATCGATAAATATTATTGATTTCTCTTATTTCTCATACTTTTTTTTTTTACTCGCTTTCGTCTATTTATGTGTTTCAAATGAATAGACGCGGTCATGAGCACCAGAAGTGCTAAAACGATAGCTTTTTACATAAATTCTCTAGAGACTTCACTCTGTTTTATTAAAATTTATCTTAATATACAATCGGATAAAATTGGATATACTGGTAGGTATGAGCTAAAGCTCTCCAAAAAAGCCTCGAAACGGTTGTGAAGCAAACATTAATATCTCCTGGGGTTACGCCCTGCACTGGCGTTTCGAGTACTGACAAAAATAGCAATACACTACACACCATAAATATGAGGCCTTTATCCACCAAAAGCGTTCGAAATATTGTACGATGAAAATGAAAAAGAAAAAAAAAAATACTTAATAAGTACGAGGCAAATGCAGAAGAGGCTGTCCTCTCTAGACGTCCCTTATTAAAAACATTAGAGAAACTATGTTTGATCAACATGATGCTGATTTAATCATTTTTCTATTAGGTACGAAGAACGCCGTTAGGCTTAACAGCCTGTGTTCAGCACAAAGTTCTTCTTTCTCTATATATATATATATATATATATATAAGTATAGCTACTAGTAGCAAATAAGCCTACGCATCGTCGTAAACGTTGTGTCCATAATAATTAATAGCTCCGATCGAATAGGCTTTTCGATATCCAGCAAGCAGTTGGAGCGTTAGAGAATCGCCTTTGAGTAAACACAGGTTCGTAATTTGGTCTATACCGCTTTATCCTCAAAAGTGCAGATATATGCTCACTAACGCAATAAGCAATATGCAAACACTGTCCGATGATGTCAGCCGGCGGTCCCTAACATATCTTTTC
Organism: Varroa jacobsoni; assembly: GCF_002532875.2. Classification (NCBI taxonomy): domain Eukaryota; kingdom Metazoa; phylum Arthropoda; class Arachnida; order Mesostigmata; family Varroidae; genus Varroa; species Varroa jacobsoni. The sequence goes on along the minus strand of NW_019213242.1, from coordinate 307,646 downwards.
GTTTGTCCTGAAAATACTTACCTTTTAAACTTCTCTATCTTGAGCCTGAAAATGATCTACATCCCGAAGAGCACCATTTTATGATGTATCGTTTGTATCAAATGTATCGTTTGCTGCTTTGCCGCAAAGAGAGCTTGGCATTTGTAAGGCAAACTGATGTATGGAACAGTGCGATCAACGACAGATGAACGATGGATCAAGAAAAACATGTACAAAATAGAAAAATAGTCAGGCCGCTAAAAAGACGGCTGACGCTGGAAGAAGAACTGTTGGTTCTTCTTGTTGTACAAAATTTAGCTCGTCTAACTTCACTTGCGTATGATACAACTGGTTAAAAGTGTTGCCTCTGACCTTTCTCAGAGACAGTTACGATGATTCGTCTGTGAGCCAAGCTAGCATAAATGATATATTATAACGTTTTATGAGCAAAGATGCGGAAGAATAATGGGACGTTTCTATTGCCGTCAACATCACTAAGCAGCCGAGACCACAAAACAGATGATTAGCACATTTCCCACCCATTGCTGGGCAAATCCAAGATAAAGCTTTGCATAACAATGTCAAGCTATCGTACAAACTACTCCATTGCTCTACGTATCATGACAATTGCAAGCTAGTGGGGTGTTTCTGGCTCGTCGGGAGATTGTGTCCCCTTTCAGGCCACGGAGCCGGACCATTTATCAAAACTGTCCTGAGTTAAAAACCCTCAATGTTTCTCGCAAGTGTCACTTTTCGCCGTTTGCCTGCGGGCGTTGGCGAAAACGCTGTGTAGCAAGGTCACGTTCGGTACGATGTTATGGCGAGCCAACGCCCTGTTGTGGCGGCATCGTGCAGTGCGAAATAGAAATCCGGAAGAACACAGGGAAAACTGTATAGAACGCGATCGTGAAAAGTTACACTATCATAAATGTATAAATTAGATCGTGATCGAGAGCGGGACGTGTCCAGAGGACTCTAGTTTTCGTAGCCCATACAAAACCGGGTCGACTGAGTAGATGCCTAAGGAACTTCTGTACCGCTACAGGGGGATGGTTACCTGGTCACAAGTAACCTCCAAATAACGGCAGAAAGACACAACTAAATTAATTTAGCGTAAATGTTTATTTATTGCAAACTTTACATATTTACGATTTTACATTGAATATAGTATGAACAAAGGTGGGCTTCTTTATATCAATTATGCGCTTTATACCTAGGTTTTAGCCACTTGTTCGCATACATTTGGCCTAATAATGTTCTTAGTCGACGTGTCGCATTTTTTAATGTAGAACCCCTTTCTTTGGTTCATAGTAATATTTCACAGATGGTGGACAAGTCTCAGAAAACTATCTTAGCACCCATCTCAGAAATAGCTCCAAGAAAGCTAAGGTAGCCCACCTTATCGATACCGCATCAAAGAAAAATACTAAATATATGAAGCTTGTAATAAAAAGAAAAAGGACGAATATAAATATATGCAATTGTGTTTCGTCGGAGTTATTTTGAAGTTTTTTCCGACAAGCTCTTCGTGCCCTATTTAATATTAGGACATAATCATTCAGGCAGTTGTTGTTGGCAGCTAAGAAAGTTTTCGACAACGTGGCGTACAACAACGACTTCGATTTCCTTTTCTCTAGCCCCACACGATACAACTCGTTTGGACCGCATACGTCAGTATGTATTATTTGTAGAAATGGCACAGTACGTCAGGCCAGCTAACAGATTTGTTGATCTGCCATTGTCTGCTATATATGACTAAAAAAAAGACGCGTACCCTTTTATCGCTAAAGAAGCAAGCGTCTACACGAACGACGCACTGTGTCGTGATAACTCGAATGGGGCAGATCAGGATGCTCTAAATACATAAGGCAACGTAAAAATTTGCAGTCAGGAGTACTTATTTGAATGTATATGTGTGAGTACCGTAACTAAAAATAGAGATTCACAGAAGCCAGACCTAGCGTCGCTACTGTTTCGGTCTGTACTGTTAGTGATTCTGTTCTTGATGACTCGTTATAGGCGTATGCGTAGATACCCTCAAAGGTGCAATTTACATATAAAAACAAGCTGGTCATTGAGTGAACCGGTCACGCATTAACAAATCTGCAGGCAAATAAGGTCGGTATAGTATTTGGAATAGTAGACCCATGGGTGAGACATATAAAGAAAGGAACTTGTTCACAACACCTCGACACATTGTGCCTTGCATGCTATCACAGACGCCGTTGCTGGCACGACGTAGCTTCAGTCGGTTAGAGGTTCAAAGAAGATAACGCTGAAGCAGAAAAGCTGCAAGATTCAATACTAGCTAGCTGTCCGGTACTTGCCAGCGCATGTTTCCCTGTTGCCCGCCAGCGTCGAGACACCGAGTCTAACAGGGATCGAGCATTTTATTTCATCATTACATTATGTCGATTTGCTTATTCAAAAGGAACCAGCTTAGTCGATGCAGTCTAAACCACGTTTGCACGATGCGACCCGACGCAGTTCATTCTACTACTGTAGAACTCATTATCATAAAACAGGTAATACAAATAGCTGACGATTTACAGAGAGGACTTGTGTGCGATCACAGGCGAGAAGGCCTGATTACAGCACAGAGAACATACCGCATTGAAAGAGAGAAAAAGGTTTGGCACTTTCGAGATCACGCGATAGGAGACTGCTTGGTGCGCGATCGGCGCTCTTCATTCATAAAGTGAGCTAGCTTAAAACGAGACAAGGCGTCTCAGTCGGTTAGAAAGGCTACCAGTCTCTGCGACGGTAGACGAACCGATGGACGGGAGGGCTGAGTGTGGATGATGATGCACAGGGTCGACGCGCGGTGTGAAGGTGGTTTCGGCAGAGGCCGTCTGGCTATTCACGTACGACGCCTCAAACAGGAGTAAAGAACAAACAGACCGAGCAGTAATAGCAAACTGAAGCAGCGACAAAATGAGTTATCTATGGGTAGTTCCGGTGTCTGATAGAGGTCAACATTCATATGAAGACACCTAACTGGCGCCTAAAGGGAAGTTGTTTGCGCCGGCGTAAAATGGGTTTTGTGTTGCGCAAGGGAACGCATAATCTGTATACTTGATGAACAAAAAGTTATCTATTCCATCGGGTTAAAAAGAAGTCATAGAAGTATTAGAAAAGGAACTGTTATTTCGTTAGGGAAAAAGTGTTATATGCAAGTAGAGTAGTTTAACAAGAAATACACGAAGCTCGATAATATACAGGGTCACTTAGAACACGGTCGAACCCATGGCGCGGGCTATTCAACAAACGTCATGAGCTTAGGGTATCTATTTCGTTTTCGCTGGGGCCACAGCGCGGGGCATTCTGGCCCCACAAGAAAGATCGTTACAGTTTTATGAAAATTTTTTTGTTAGGTACCAAGACAGCGTGCTTCGAAGTTGATAACCATAATGAACTCTATGTCGAAACAGCTAAGTGCTTGAATGGTGACTGCACTCTTAGGATGATATCAGGCGAAGAAGTCTCCGAAGGCGAAGAAAAAATGGAGAACGATAAAATACAATACGGCAAAAACATATTAAACAACGAAAAGTTATGAGCTAGCGCTGAACAATGACTCTGATTCAGCAAATAATAGACGTTGATCTCAGCTGAGTGTTAAATTCCCATATTATGTGTGCTGGCATACAGAAAAAGACGAATAGGCAAATACTTTTGTATAAAAAAGGTAATGTAAAAACACCCATGTTAGAGCCTGCGGAGAATTGAGGAAGCTGAAAAGTTTAGAAATTATTGCCTAAAGATTCTGAAAGAAACCTAGGAAATCATCAAATGGCTTGATCCTGTCATCCAGTGCTAACCGTTGTGTTAATAATGATCCCATGATGCCGAAGTGCGCCATCCCCTATAGCCGACAAATAGATTTCGTCATTTAAAATGGCAAAAATGGTTCATCGGGGTGCAATACTGGCACCGCAGAAAAATCTATGATTATTTCCGTAGAGTATATTAGTACGCACACCTTTTACAACTGGAAATAAATTTGAATGTAATATCGCTTATGTGCGATTGAGACGATTATTGATCATTTGCTTGGCGTCCACAGCGCTTTATAGGAAACACCGTGTTTTTACAGGGATCAGACCTGTGTGTAGTCGTTTCAGGTAGCTGTGCGTCGGATTCCTCCTTCGACTTCAGCATACCGCATTGGTGATATAGACTAGTATGATCTGATGCATGTTTTCTCATGTCCGTGTCGCCGACGGCATTCATGACATGCAGGCATATGGATTAAAGACACATCCGTGCATAGTAAAGTGCTTATGACACGTCCGACCTGAATACACGATTCGCAATGGCCATTGATTCTCTTTGTTTTTCCTTGGAAACGAAATACGAAATCAAGACTTGTGTTTATTCAACATGGTGGTCAAGTATGTATATTGTCCGAGTGAACATAGCTAAGTATTAGAACCAAACTTAACAACCTCGAACTTAGCACATGATCATAACGGCGCTATTGGCTTTTAGTGAAATGATAAACAGTAGAGTTTAGGTGATACATACGTGTGCTTAAATATGCTATGATTATTGTTAATGGTAAAGTATTTCTAGTTGAAGTTTTTAATACGCTTGCAGGGAAAACCGTTTCCCTGTAAAACGTCGCCTGAACTAAATCTTAAAAAATGATCGACGGATGAAAATTTTTACGTACAAGTACCGTGACACTGTGTAAGCGATCGTAATGTCTTCTTAAATACGGTATTTCTTTTCAGTTATTTTCCTCTCCTTGTCAGAAATCATATTATTGTTTAGTGTGCGGCGCGCTGTAAACTCGTTGCAGAAAATCTTTCGTTCTGATAATGTATTCATAGCTGCGGTTCGTGCTTGAAGACTCCTTGAGCCCTATGTATATATTGATGTTTCGTTTACTAAAGATAACCATCCTTGTTGGCATCTTGCATTATTACTCCAGGCCGAAAACTATCACCGATAACACTCGAGAATGCATTTATAAATAAATAAATAAGAGTAAATAAAACTAAAGTGACTTTAGTTACTTATAATGGTTCATTGAAGAAAGTATCCGCACATGGAATGGATTTAGTACAACCGTTAGAAAATGCTTCAAAGTTTCAAACTTTTGTGTTATACAAATACGTAGATAAAAGAGACTACACATCAATTTTCTTTAAAAAGTTGATGAACTAAATATAACTGCATTAACTTGTAATTGGAGGTAGGTTAGCAATGGCTGGATATTTTTCTCTCTATACTACATTAGCGGGGGTTTTTTAGTCTTGTGCGAGATGGTTCTAGGTTTAGTATTCATTGCTGGCTCTCTCTGACCGTAAAATGTTATCTATAAAAAGATATTTAAATCATAGCTCACTTAGAATCTCCAGTATATTTTTTGGGCGTTATGACTAGCTAAACAGAAGAAATCACCTATCCAAAGCAAGTTCAATGCATATCATCATTATGAAAGGGAACTGAGTAAGCTGCGCAAATATCCATCGGAAGGATGAGGACATGGGGGTAAAAGGCACACGGTTTAAACCGTTATCGAGCAATGCGATGTTGGAAGCTGTTACTTTAAAATGACAGTGTTTCAGTTAGTAAAGCGAGGTATCTCTCTTACTCGATAATCTCAGCTTACTGATACACCCTACTTGAAAATGTCCGTCGGTTATTCTGGCGTGCTTTTCATTGTATTCAGCTTGCGCAGACACGCGAAGTACAACTGAAGTACGTGTGTACGTACCAGCTAATGCTATGTCTGCATAAGTCATTCTTCTAATGCTCATTTATGTGCTGAGAACCTTGGCGATACATTTTGTGCTACCGTAGATATCTTTGCATCAGTTGATATTCCCTATAGCATTCATACGATTAGAAATTGAGAGAGAGAGAGAGAGAGAGAGGGAGGGAGAGAGACGCTACTTCGTCTAGGTTTACTACCGTTAAAACATGGTAAACGCACTATAACATAGTCTTAAAAAATCAGTTTATTACTTGTTTTAGGACCTAACTGCTTGTACGTACCTAGCAGCGTGGGCTTTTATCAGTATAAAGAAAAGTAGACCATTGTTATTCTGGGATATCTGAAGACCAATCGCCGACCCTGAAGAGAACTTCCTCTCAAGAAAGAATTGACTCACCTCGACATCTTACCAGCTAGAACTATCAATTTTGCTGCACTGACAAGATAAGTGTAGCAAACAAATTTGGAAAGTCACTTGACATATATAGCTTAATAAACTGATTTACCATTGCATAACATATAGGAATATTATTCAGCATTCGTCACGGGAGCCATCGGATGAATTTTTTCCGAGTACTGAAGGGAGTTAGAAATAAAATGCCCACTTTATTTCTAACTTGTTATATTTTCCATGTACAGTAAATATCCCGTAAGTTACTGTCTGGTGGCGGCGGGGCGACGAAATCTTTGTTTTTCTCTTTCTATAGCCAACGAGATGACATACTTTATTTACTTTAAAATGTACTGCCATAGCAGATGTAATCGCCGGACGGTAAGCGTATGAGAATACAATGGATTCTCTGCTACATCCGATTCCTTGGTGGATAACAAAATGTGCAAGGAATAATGTATAGCTTCTGCAGACTGCTACTTCCGATTCTCGCCGATGTACGTGTGGTGCACAACAGCGCTTTTGGGTCTATGCGTTCTAGACCTCGTTACCTAAGCGTTGACAAAGAGGCTAGCTTGCGTCATCCTTGTTGTAAAAACACCCCTAACCTATGGCTACCTAGTTTGGATATATGAGCTATGGAAGGCAATGCTTGATAAGGTCATGTAAGCTGTTCACTGATGAAACCTAGCACGATCGTCCACAGGTAGAACTTGTAAAAAAAGCTTTCACTTCTCTTTCTAGTTACCCGTTCCTTATGGCATATTAAGTAATTGTCCTATCACATGTCAGCTATGGATGATAAGATCAATTTTGCATAAAGCAGTGTAAAGAGTTGGATTTTAAATTTTATATTAGCGAATCATCTACATCACATAGCGTGGTGGTTATTAGTGGTTTGTCAAACACGTCACGTTACGAATAAACGTTAGTTGATCTTGGTGACGAGATTTCTCGGCATTTCAGGTCGCTTTACAGCTGTGCTGGATCTTGTACATCGTGACATTTGTAAGATACAGTGTTATTCTATTGGGTAACGTTTCAGGTCGTTCTATAAGCTAGTCTTCTAAACAGACATGTGCCTAAGGTTGTTATTTAGATTGGCCATTCGTGTTGCGGACGTGCTCGCCTTCCGACCCGAGGGTACGAGCAAGTTAACCTAAGTGGTACATATCTGTAGGGTCCTTGTCTGACTATCGAGGCAACGATTTCTTCGCTGACCGGCAGCCACTGTTCGATCAAGTAATGTGTCTGTCGGTACAAACCATCAGAAAGTGTTCCTCAAAGGCACTGAATGTAGATGAGAGGTCTGAATGTCTACGTAAAAAGCGGGCAAGGTTTGTTGGCATATCCTCGTAGACTGCGCCTTGTCGCGATAGTCCTTCCATTGCCAATTGATCCTTCTTTTGTTCTGCGGCACGATCGAAGCATTACAAATAGCAATTTGCTTTGATTTGTAATGCTGATAACGCGTAAGATACACCTAAATATGGTAACATTTAGTTGGCCTATATCGTGCAAGTTACGCTGAATAGAAACTTTGTTTCAATTCAACGAAATAGACATTCGGCTTGAGGCTGAAAGAGATTTAAATAAGCACTTTTCCAAGCACTGTCACCCATGCTGTGTAGGCAAGCGTGACAGTATCATCAGTTGTAGGGCTAATAACCGGATATGTTAAGGCCTATGTAATGATGTAATTGTTTATAACAACGAGGTACGCCTTGAGGTATAATTTCTTCATAGCCTTAAATAACGAATCCGTAAACTAGTCCCAAGCCAAGCTTGAAAGCGCAGGGAAAGGTTTCACAATCGAGACTATAGATGCTATACAGAAAGGACAAGATTATAATATATGAGTTAATTACGAATTCTGATTTCCTTTCTTTTTTCTCAGCTCCAATAATATGGAACATATATTTATTTTCGTAACTATTTTGACTTTTCTAGACTCTAATTTTCTAAGGCTTTCTCTGTTTGCTTGCGATTGGAAGCATAATGATCCTTGGAATCGAATGCCGTCGAACTGCTTCGGAAAGGATACCCGAGTTAATTTTAATAATGGCCTTCCTCTGGGAATAACGATGATAAAACTTGACAAAAAAAAACATTTCGGTTCCAGTGTACGCAGGGGTGTTTTAATGACAAATTGCATGGGAATTTTTTACAGAATTGCATCGTTGCTATTTAGCTATTGCTAAGCGGTTTGTGTTGCTGTTAGGGAAAAGCTTTAGAGAGGGAGAGAGCTTGAGAGAGTGTGTTTGGCGGATGCTGGATAGCTGCACCCTGATGCCTTCCTCAAGCCATTCTCGCTGCGTGTGGCCTTGCAATTGCCCTTGAACCGGACGACCATTTTCCATCCTATAAACATCCGAAAAAGTTAATCTTGTGAGACGGCCATGACAAAGCGCCACGGGATGATCTTTTCTACTCATTTATATTTGTTAATTTAAAGGGAAATCGAACGCTGTGACATTTAAGGTAGCAGTGGTAAACTGTTATATATATATATATATATATACATATATATATATATATATATATATATATATATTAAAAGTGCTCACAAACAATCGTAGTTACAACTCTGCACTCAGTGCTTTTTCTTTTTTATTTAAAAGATGGAAAAATTTTCTAGTTTCTGCTTGAAAATTGGCGAGTGAAGCTATATGACTACACCTCCGGGGACAAGGCTGGCCTTTTACTTGACGTTCGCCTTTTGTTAGTTAATGTTTGTGTCGTTAAAGTGAAGTACCGCCCGACAGAATAATAACATCAAACACATTGTGTGTTTCACTCTAAATTGCTAAAAAAAAAAAAAGCTGAATTGCTCGATTAAGTATTCAAAATACGACACACTCATTAATAGGAACAAACATGAAGATAATATCATTAGCAACTTGGAATATGGGGCGTTTCTTTGAGGGTTTTTATCGCTTTTTGACAGTGTTCATATGTAGGTTCATAGGTTTTAACACGCCGACGTACTTTTCCCCGTATATCATTCACGTCATTGTGAAAAAAGTTTATAGCTTTTGCTTTGTTTTCCCTACTAACGATATCATGTCTAAAAAAAAAAATTCTGGAATAACATACTATTTTGTTTGTAACGGCAACTGCAGACATTTTTGTATGCCCTTCAATGCTGAATGTCCGTTCGCATTCGGTAAGTTATAGCGGAATGAATGTTATAAATCTAATGTCACTTTTGTTGTTTGATATTTTACGGCCATTGGCCTATCCGCTTCCGACGACCGAAGATGGTGAAAGTGAATCAGTACAGGCACTAATAGTCCCTACATTTTGTGGCTGCTACTGTGGAAGCGCTCGTGCGCCTTTACCAGTAGTGCCGCCGTGGCCAACGCTGCCTTTACGTCTGACGAATCATCTAGTACAGCTTTCTATTCGTATTTGATGTCTTTCGTGGGTCCGTTTTGTTGTCGGGGAAAGGATCTCAACAAGCTAGGGATTTTGACAAGGAATTCTCAGCTTTGATTGTCGATTTGATATAAGTCAACCGAACCGAGGAAGAGTAGACACCGACCAGAATATGCTCAAGGAGCTACATTACCGACTAAGCGTTGGCACGCAACCTCCGGCCCTATGTATCTTCATACGGTACAAATAAATTTTATGTGACACGCATATATATATATAGATATGGCGATCGATCAGCTGAAGAAAAATATTTTTACGCCTTAACTTAAAGGCATTAGTATAGTGTGTCATTCGTATAGATCAAACAGTTATTGAAGATAGGGCGAATGCTTAATGAGTAAAACAAATTGTCGTTGTTAATTTTATAGACTACAATTCATTTCTAGTGCACAATTGATCAAATATATAAAGAGGAACTAACTGCTTACACACCTCTAATTATAGACGTATTAATTGATCTATTGCGGAAGTCTTCAGATGCCTATATGCATATCTAACGACGAACACACTAAAAATAAGATGAATCCGGGATCTCCGAAGCACAAACGTATCGATACATCGCTTCTTTTCCAGGCTGTGAGGCGTTTTGACATTCATTAAAGTATCGATTTAGCGCACGAGCGATGTGGGTCTTTCCTCCACCCTAATCGCTGATAGCAAGCCCCTCGATCGCCGTTGTTAACACGGCTAGATGCACGGTCGATTATAACTTGTTAATTACGAATACGCGACTGCCGAAATACGCTCATACCTCGACTAGCTTGACTTTCTTTCGGCTTCTTTTCCTGAGCAAAACTACTTTGAAAGATAACGCCGCGGTGTGTGGACGCAAAGAAGTGTGGAATAACCCTCGGTGCCTTTTTGCCAACGGACCGACGGAACAGCACGAGATGATAACGACTGACGGGTAAAAACATATTATTTTGGCAAGCGCAGGGTTAGTTTTGGGTGGCCATGTTGTTTGCCTTGGTCGCCGGTCAGCACAAGAAGGGATGATTGCCAAATTGTTACCTGTTTTTGCTTCAGACTCACTGGAAGCGACTGCCATGAATTTGTCGTTCTCCGGTCGGGTAGCCTCGGCCGACTGGTGTTGCTGGCCTGAAGCTCAATGCCGCCAGCTCGTCTATTTGTGCTATTTCGAACGTGACTAGTTTCGTTGCCCACGAGTGCCCCGGGAGGCCCCGATCTGTCAGCGATATTAAGCACAATAAAAGTATTCTATTAGATTAATGTGTGTGAGATGGCTTATCAATCGCAGTTTTTTTTTATCTGTTAAACATGTCGAGAAAAAAAAATGATAGTGGTGAATATCTCGGATGTGAATGATGTAGCCATTTCCGATCGGTAGCTACTTTGCCGGGCACTAACTAAGCACCTAAGTACCTTTGTTGATTACAGGAAGTTAGATGTATGAAGTTAGTTCAACACCCGCACGTTGTCCGCCTTTACGAGGTAATCGACACACAGACGAAGCTCTACCTTATTCTTGAATTCGGTGATGGAGGAGATATGTACGATCATATTATGCGGCATGACAATGGTAAGTTTGGCAGTATCGAAAATTTGCATACTTGCGCGAGAGCTTAGGGCAGCTAGGTGGCTGTTAAAAGTATTTAGCGCACGTCGTGTTATTGAGAATAAATATAGAATACAAATCTCTGCTATAATATGCTATAAATTACATACATTGCACGAAACAAGTTATTTTGTACACGGTTTTCGTATAATAAGGTGTATGACTCCACCTTGAAACAGAGAAGATAGATTACAAAGGCATATGAAGATACTGAAGCTGTATGTTCTTTACGATACATGAAGAAGCTGTTTGCTCGTAACATTTAGCAAAAGAGATAGATGTAAAGAAGATTAGACGTTTCGTGAAACGATCTCCTTTCGAAGGCCCCATGTTTCGACGGCTATGCTTGATCGCAATCAACGACTTAGAAAACTAGCAGTCCTAGGTCGCGCCTATATATTTTTTATGTGTTAGTAGATTGTTGTACTAAGTTTGAAAGAGTAGGTGTGAATGTTCTTATAAAATTCTTTTTGGTGTTCACCTACTTCCCGGGTACGATGAATTCTATGCACGTTTCGCTCGCCACTCCGGTCGTAAGTCGTGAACAGTTACAAGATATTCTTTGTGGTCCAGAAGTGCGTTGAATGAGCGACCTTCTTTAAAGTTTTCTAAGATCCAGCGATGACTTAATTGCTTAACTTACGTTACGAACTGCGCCCCTAACACGGCATCCCTTCTGTGGAAGTTACGACTCACTGAGTAGGGAAGCGTATTACTCCCGCTTTTGCCGATGACATCGACGCCTCAGAATTTGATCCGTTTTTAATTAACTAGATTTTTTCGTAGCTATAACTACCTATCTAACCTGTGGAGTGTGTCTTTTAGATAGCGAAATAGTCTCACTGCGGAATATATTATAATTCGTGTGATCGTGCTGCTACAATGGCAAAATACAAAATAACTCTGCTAAAGCGACTTCTGTTGCTGAGTTTACATTATACTAATACTATATCCTATCGCTGCACGTATAAAATCACTGGCTTTTACAGCGGTTAAGAACAGTCTGTTCGATAATGATTGCGAGTAACGTTTGCACGTATTCAATGGCCTTTGCAGTGCGTGCAATGGCCAGACGCTGCAAAGCCGGCTCCACGATATGAAGGACAAATTTAGTTCAGCACACGTATACGCCGTATACCCGCCTGTGGGGGCGTCTCGTACCGAACGAGTTCACCTATTCCATTCCACGAATAGATTGCACAATCGCATCGTAGGGAATATATTGCGCCCGATCTACCACTGCTGATTACCGTAATAGATGCAGCTGTAACATTGACCCATAGTTCACCATCGGAAGTAGGAGCATTTCGATTACGTAGCAGACACGGGCATATATGTAGTCATCCATTGGGCTTTGGAGGGCATCGCCCTAAAATTATGTGAAGACCATTAGCGGTCATCCGCGATCAAGGCGTCTGGACGGAAACCAGTCTATCTACGGCTAATAACGAAAGCAAAATTGGGCAATGAGGGGCAACACGTGTTTTGACCAATTGCATCGGTCTCAGCAGAAGGAGAAGGAGATAGATTGAACGCAACGGCGAATGTATAGTCTGGCCAAAACGCGAACTCCACAGTTTTCCATATGTGTTCTGTCCACTTCGCTGCTTCTGTACACGTTCTTAGAGATCGAAACACGCTTTGGAGCTTTACGAAATAGTGATTAGATTAGATATGAATATGTAGTGATTGATACGGTTCTATCTAGCAGCTACAAGAACTATAAGGTCAGAAAAAAAATGAGCTGTATGATGACGGTTATGTTTTACTCTATTCGGTAATTTGCCATGTTTCGGAAGTTGTAAGGGAGCATTTTAACTTGATTGATCAGGGGCGTTTGGCCAATACAATAACTTGATACGATCGGATTCAGTTCACAAAATAACTGTCGCTATCATAGTTAATAAGTGGATGTATAGAGAGAGTAACGGCGAAAGATGTTCCCGTTTCGGACAATATCTAATTTTCTGTTTACTCGTGAAAATGTCCTGCGTCGGGTAGAAGTCTCGCACATAACTGACCAACGATTTCGGATGAGGTCGGACGCTAAACAATAACAATGATTTCTGCTAAACACTATGCCTGGTTTGTTGTAACACGTTGTTAAAGCATGTAATTTTTGGGAAGCAAGCCATAGCGTCGGACCTATCTCTCTTTCCTGGATGAATAATCTCCGCGATACGCTCAAGCTCGCACGGTTGTAGCCGTAAACGTATGTGGTCGGAAGTCGATTAGGCTGCCCTTTACTACATTACCATTCAAAATTAGGGCCAATTGAGCCTACCTCTATCCCGACAGCTCTTCTATACGATTAAGTACTTTTACTGTATAACTGCAACGAACGTTCTTTTCTAATATATTACTTATATTAGATATATTTTATATTATATACATATATATATAATAATTTCGATTAGAATTGCTGTTCTCCAAGTTGTTGGGTCGAAGTTGAAGATCCATTCGTTACGCCTAACTTTTGGTCCTGTGAGCGCAGACATTACTAAAAAAACTTTTTTATTCGAGCTATGATGACAGGGTTTTTGCTTACAATGAGTTTTCGGATTATTGGACAGCTAGCATGTGGTTTACATAGTACTCTTGGCTTTCGTAAGACGAAAGAGGATTTCCGGACATTGGTCGGCTTGGAAAAAGACCTGAGACGTGATATGGGTCCCGTATCTTGAGATCTAGGTTAACTTCGAATCTCTGCCATTTCCTTTCGGTCAGGTCAAGATGTCGTCTGTTGTATGCTCCTTGTCTATGGAACTTGGATATTTGAAACAATTTCTTCTGTATGATATTTGTGAGGTCATAGATATTGTCGCGGTATTTAGCCAGACCCCGGGGTATTTCAATTTCACAGTGCGCTTGGGAACGTTTTGAGAACTTGTTATAATCGATACTACTAAGAACTGCCACAAAACTTTAAGCCTTGAACAATGCGAACGCTTCGGTGCCGTCGTTCCTGTAATGATGTAAGACAGATGCTAGGAGATTTTATATATAGCAAACTCTTCTGACTGTTGCCACAGCTGTCATGTACAGGACAGACAATCCCAAACCGTTTCGTGACATCGATCTTGTGACGCTTCATTCTATACAATTAACACTAAATGTCATAGTATCATTTCAACATGGCGATTAACTTGTATGTGTTGGTCTGAGCTTTGTAAGATGATGGGCCAAAAATAGGTTAAAAACGTTCGATCATGGGTAACGATCGCAGGCCATCGATAAAGAGCTTCGCGTATATGTGCATCTAGGACATATTGTTGGCCGTTGATTGCGGTCGGCTCGATTCGCTACGCCATCGCAGATGGATTTTTTTTATCAATGTGACGTGTATAGTGTCTTGCAACATCTGCAGTTCCGGTCGCATTTGACACTGGTCCATTTATTTCGTTTCTATTTAACACTGCCAATGAGAAAAAGAAAGTGTCGTATAGTCGACGAGACTACGAAGAGATAAGCTGATGCAGGGTCTTCGTTTTAGTTGATTTACACGTTCCGGTCATCCTCAGTCATCATTGTTGTCAAGCTGCCGCCGCCGTTGCGTCTTCACAATTGTTCCGGAGCATAATTTTGAGGGGCCAATTACACAGGGTGCTTAAGCTTTTTGACCGTACACTGAGAGAAGACTGTCCTTTTATTGATAGGACTAGGTGTGAGAGGACGAAGTCTCGTTTTTGAAGGGAATGAATTGTTCAATCCACCAGGCTATGCTCTTGTGTTTTATGTCTGGTGCGTATGGCTTCCGGCAGCTGATTGCCGGCATCATCAGGTTACTCAAGCGAAAGCACGCACGGAGCAAGAAACGATAAAAAGAAATAAGCTAGTGAACCGGACTATTCGATAAAGCCAACAGAAAAAAGTAAGCCGATATGTGTTTGTTTTTGTTTGTAGCTCTGGATGTCCCCGAACTTGCTTGGCTTTCACAAACCATTGTTTGTATTAGCCTATACACTGTCTGTCTAATATTGATTGTGGCAACTGGCTATATTTGTGTGTGGAACTTTAGGACGTACAATACAACGCATTAGCTATGCAGTGAGGCTCGAATTCGCAGGATGATGGAACACACTTTGCGGATATTGAGCCGAAATAATGCAATACTGGGTTAATTATTTCATTGTAATATAATAATAAAAATCACTACACAATGGTACCTATAATTCTGGGTCGGGATGAACAGAGAGTTTAGCGTATGTCTGTTGGATCGAACGCAGAGAATGAGCTTCTATGAACGATGAATTGGGCTACTATGTCAGGTGAGTTTACTTAGAGGGAGGTTTGGTAGGTATCGTCGATTACAAACGGCAGAAACAATGGAGGACAGAGCGCGGAAATGTCCGGCAGCTATCTGCTGTCGAGCGTTCGAGAAGTTCTCGTTGTTTCTAGAGACCTTTGCTCTTCTAAAAAGTCTTCCTCACATCAAGACCGATAGACAGAACGGATCTATTCTTCGTTGTCTGTTCGATTTTCGCCATTGCTTTGAGGTATGGAGTAGCTGAATTAATGTAAAAGGCTTTAGTGCCTTTCGTTCTTTTTTTTGCCAACGTACTTCTAAACGTTGCTCCTGCTAACTTGTCATTGAAAATTAGAAGTGGTCATGATTTATTATCTGAGCTTTTCTTTGTCAGACTGAAGCCACTCTGAGGAGACTCAGAGAAAGCGTGAGCCCGCCTCAGTATCCGGGTAGGATCTTTACGGAGACTTGAGCGAGTATAAGAAGTTCACTTATTGGCTAAAACGACATAGGTGTTAAGTTTTTCAGCAAAAAGAAAGCGATACGAGCGGTAGTTTATGACTGGTTGGACTTGCTTTTCTAGCTTCAGCTCATTTGGACAAACAGCAAAACCAAATTTTTTTTTTATTATTGCCTCCTACTAGCAATAAAACCATGCGACACGGACTAATTTTGCCCAGTTCTCCGGAGGTTTGAAGAAAACATGCATAGAAACCATGGCATTGTTCTGAATTTTCCCTGCCTCTAAAATTATGCTCAGGCAGTTGTGCTTTCGTTTTTGGAAGGAAATCTTCTTCCCTTTCGAGCGCGTTGAGGTCCTCCTGGGATGGTTGCTTACAAATGTTTATTTGCTCAAAGTTCATGTCCTTAGGCTCGGTCCTAGCTGGAAGTCTTATCGCTTACAACTGAAATTCTAACTAACTCTTTTATGAACTTTCTACAAGTAACTTTCGGATCCTTAAGCATAACTAGTTGTTTTCTTTTTTTTTTTTCTACATTTTGGCCTGCACTCGTAACAGCTTTTTGCAAAGTAAGGGTTTCCTAAAAAACTTTTTCATCAGTTGCGAAGCTATAGGTGCCACCTGCACACTCGGTACTAACTCGTAAGCCGATTTCGAAAAGTTTTCCCCGACATTGATTTTAGCTATGAGCATTCGAACTCATTCTACACAGCAAATACCATCACGCACTCCCTAGTACCTTATTTTCATCTTTCAGTAATGCGGAACTCAGTTAAAAATTACTAACTCCAAAAGTTCTTGTGGCGTGCAGAAGATTCGTTCAAATGCTCTGAAATGTTGCCTGTGGATACAAGATAAACAAACGAGTATGTTGCCACGAGCTTGGTCATGGACAACTTTTTAGCTGAAAAAAAAAAACGAATGTTCCATCGGCCTTTCATTAACCTAATAATATTTCACTTATTTTGTTCTTATTTTATCTCAACTGCTACTCCACGCAGTTGTGGCTTGTAAAACGTTTTTCCATACCCTTTTGCCTATAGCAAGCACAAACCGCTGCTCGATAAGAAGAACCTGTGCTCTTTTTTATATGCACCACTGTATGATTTGCCCCTAGCGTAGGGGTCTATTATTCTACGCCTGCTCTACTATTCTTATTCAGCTATATCATAATACAAAAATAGAGTGAGGGTTAGGTCGTATGTTTGCTAAAGTGTACAAGCGAAAAGATGAATCATTGGTTAAAGCGGTATTGCGTCGGTCGAGAGTGACCCTATTCAGTTGAATTTCTAGAAAAATTGTTTTTTTGTTGTGACAGTTTTGATAAATTGTCTCCAGCCGTCGTCTGTACGACTGCAGCAGACTTCCGCTCAAAGACACGCACCCGTACACGCTAGTGTCCTCCGAAATTAACAGCGCTCCTATAGGTGCTGCCTATGCAATGACTATTCTGCTCACTGACGCAACTTTTTTTTTAATGGACTGTCTACCACTTCGGTGCGTAGACCCCCGCTGCATCGTCTGCCTGATTTTTGTGCATGAATCAGCTAGTAACATTAGCATATGGTATATCTGGTCACCGTTGGCTTGCAGCAGCCAAGACGTATGTAGATCTCCGGCCTGGGTAGGGTTATTTGACCCTCGGGCATTGCGTTCGCGTACGACGAGCCACGGACCAATAAACCGGGTCGGGCGTGATTGAATAAAGACATTGTGTTTTTCGCTCAACAGTCTTCAAAGTCTTAGTTTCTTTCTCGACAAACATTGCTTTCTGTTGTGAATCTGTCGAGTTCCGCGAGGAACGGTCGAGGATTTGTTTTGCACGCTAGTACTAATAACAACTTTCAATCTAAAATCACCCGACCGTCAACTTATCAATTCAAACTACTTTGCTAATAACAGCGCTTAGCTGTATAGTAGCAGCATTCTGTCTGATCGATACGAAGTTATAACGTAACGTGTTCGTTGCGTATAGGTTTTTTTTTTGTTTGGCATCTGGAAAGAAGTCAAATTGGCATCAAGGCATGCAACAAGCGAGGGGATTTCTGGTATGAAATCTAGGGATACAAATAAATAGCCCAGGCGTTTTGGTTTCTAGACAACCCCCGCTATTTTGACGCTAAGCTTAAGTGAAGAATTCAGGGCAGTGGGATAGAAATAGTGAAAGTAGTAAATTGACACTTCTATTTCCGTTTTGGCCTGTCCCATTGACCGAAGGCCTGAGGCGTAGGGATGAAATGGAATGTCGCATTATCGGATTAGCGCATTTATGCGTTGGCTATCGGCGTTCGCTTTGCCAAAAGGAATTCGCTTTCGATACGAACCCCTTTCAGTGAGGGTGTTTTTGCCCCATTATTTTGCCTTTCACCATTCGTCGTGCGTGCTTCGTACAGAACTCTCGCACGCTTAAAAAGGGCTTATATGTATTCTTCTGTTGGTCTCGTTTGGTTAGTCGCAAAAGCCGACTTTGTGTGATATCGGCTCTTTGCATGGCTGCAGTATGTCTGTATCTGAACAAATTCGTTTGATACATTGGCCGCTGGTCATACCACCCACTTGGCAGCTTAATCGCTTGTGGACGGCGGAGTATAGCTCTCGTTTGGCAGATCGTTAGTCTATCCTTAAATAGTTTCAGACTGGCATAAGTAAAAATAGTTATGTAAGACTATCAGCTTCTTCAGGTGATTTACCTGCACCAACTGGTCTCACAGAATAGAGCCTGTGTTACTACGTATAATTAATAAGGCTTTTTATTATGATCGACTTATGAGCGGATGAAAATGAAAACCATAAATGTTTTGCGAAAAGATGTGACTACACCGTAGAACACATAGGTGTACTTAATAAAAGGTAAGCATATAGTATATTGTAAGCATGTGTGTTGCAGCTTGTTTTTTTTTAGTTTTTATATATTTTCTTTTTTTTTAGATTTTTTAAGTAATGGTTGTTTTTGGCTATTTTTCTTCAAATGCTTCGCTTGTAGGAAATTACGCCTTGTTTTTATTAAATTAAGAAGTAGTTTTTCTTACTTTGCTGGTTGGCATTGTCTTTTTCGCTTGTAAGATTTGCTTGAAATTTTCCCATGAATTTAAGCTTTATCGGGTAACAGAAAGCAATCTTTCGTCATCGAAGTTGAAGGGCTGCCAAACAACAATAATTTTGGGATGTTCAGCGAACACGGTTTGGCTCAGAGTAATCCTAAGAAAGGTTCGCTAGGTTTGGAAATTGCATATTCTATTTAAAGGCTGCCTACCCGACTTTCTACTTTAACGAAAATCGCCTTAAGCCAGCTTTGGAAAAAGTTGACTGTTAAATTTTCCTATATCTTTTAGCTTTAGAACCCTCACCCCATTCGAAACTCAACTGCGAGGTTACTTTCATAGTTTTTTTGATATAGGCAAAAAGTCGATGGCGCAAATTCACCTTTTTTTTCTCATGATATACAAATTTTTGTAGAGTTCAGGCCCAAGGCGAAATGTTGAGATTCGAGGGGCACGATCATAATCGCTCTGTAAAGCAAAGAGTCTTCCAGCGATAATTAATACTTTGCTAATGGCAAATAAAATTATAGAGGACCAAAGTGATAAGTAAAAACGTTCATGGAATAACTTTATATACACAAATACTGCATACACATACTATATATATATATATATATAT
>NW_019213242.1:260235-288070 GCF_002532875.2 Varroa jacobsoni | reverse complement strand
GTTTGATTTTTTGTAGCAAAGGAAGGTGTCTCATTAAAAAAAAAAACCACCGTAACTACTAATTGGGTTTATCAAAAATGTGGCTTACACTTTAAGGTGGTGGATACAGAGAACGAATTTGTATACTTACAAAAAAGCAAGTTTCATAAACGTACTTTATATTTTCTGTAGATAAGACTCGCACGCAGTTTACAATGTTCGCGGGGATCCGGCTTCAACAAGCCGTTTTTTTTTTTATTTTTTGTTTACAGGCTTGTATTCCTCAAAATAAGAATAAAATCACTAAAGCCGATTTGAAATCTCATTTTTCCCACTGTTTGATCAGTTCTCTAAATATGATGTGCCATTAACTAGCCACCCACTATGCAGTTTCTAATCCATTATAGTTGACCATATTTTGGAAATGATGGACTGCGTCTAACTTCTCTGACATCTCAGCACCACGGACTCTAATGTAAGTTAAAAATGTATGTACCATGTATTTCTGTATCGATAATATGAAAACGATTTAAAACTTAAATTGCACGCAGCTGCCCGCTAATAAACCAGAATTAAACGCGACTCGTGTCCGTAAAATCTAGGCTGAGGTTCTGGACCTGTTTCAAACAGGTCCTTTTCTTGTTAGCTTACAAGATGTATATGAATACTCCCCGCTGACAGTCATAAGGAATCAACAAACCTATCTGACTCAAACAAACAACCGGATCCAGCGAACGACCTAGTTGAATGCGATAGAAATGAGAGTGGCAACAATCGTACATATATGTCGAGTTTATCATTATATACGATACACTATATCTATCCCCTCAGCTTAGAGAGGGTTATATAAAACTGCTGCTGCTCCTCAGCAGATCTCTTAATCGTTTCCTAGGTAATAGCCGTCCTACTTTTTTTTGCTGATACAGTTGCAATTTGATTTAACATGACCGGATTGATACGAAACATGTTGTTGAGACAAGTCAATACGAAGCTGATCAACGAATGGTGTTTGAAATATATAATATATGAAGACTATACATATTTGTTCACTCTATACAATCGCTTCATAAAGACTCGAGTACTTATTTTCGAATAAGCCAGCTTAATCTGTTGTGTATACTAGATACTAGTTTTCTCCACGTTATCAACATCGTAGTATTGCAGTGTTTGTGTATCTGTATTGGGAGACACACCCAGACACGTGTCCAGTAGACATTCCGTTCAGTCCACTTGAAACCATCCTCCAAACGTGTTTCTAACCTAGGTTTTTTTGCGTTCTCTCGCCTTTAGCGTGAACCACTTGATCAATTCAGGTGTTATCTATTGGCTCCGTGTTTCGCCCAGAGAAGATAGCTTGTATCCAGCGACCCAGGTATTGCTCAACAAATGATTGTCTGTCATTTCGTACGATCTCTTTTCTTTACCTATCCTCTTTTTTAACACGTTAGGTCTAAGAGAAAATACAACGAGCATAAACAATACTAATGCTTTGTCTATCCGCGGATCGCGACAACCCACTTACTGGGTTCCGCAGCTCAAATAAGTCCTGTGTACCATACGTTGTTCCATGGAATAAGGTTGTCAATCAATGATGCCATAGGCCGTCAGGCTGCAGAAGGTCACGCACTTTTGGTTCATTCGAGTCTTAAGGTTTGTTTTTACGCATGAAGTTTCACCCTTAAATCGGTTAAATCTAAATGTAGTTCTATCAACACAATTTACAGGTTGCGCAATCATATATATAGTATAATTTGAACACTTCTATATATATATATATACCTATATATACCTATATATATATATACCTATATATAATGCTTGGAGTTGTATGCCCGGAATTATCGTCGAGCATAAAATGAGGCGACTGGTAGCCAGTAAGAGCACTGTAAGTTGGCACATCGCTGCTAACGCTTTATGAGGATTTTCTTTTTTATTGCCGCTAGCAGTATGAAACTTACTATTAGCGACGCTACATGCTGCCGCTAGAAGAAAAAAAAGCGTAAGAAATAATAATAAGTGTTCTCTTCCTTTTCTAAGTAGAAGGAAAAAGGCCGCGCATTTCTACCTCAGGTCAGCTTTAAATTAAACTTTAAGACTTGCTCTCACTGTAAGACCAGCGTAGGGGCCAACCCTCGAGCTAGCCCAAAACCAAATGTTAGTAATAAAATAATCAAATTGATTTTATCAAAGATATCCTAGAAAGCCAGCTTATTTACACTCCTGTGATTGATAGCATAGCTGCGACACCAATTCCATGGCTGTTGTTTTTGATAGTATGTTTTAGGAAACCAAAAATCAGAGATGCTGCGCTTCTATGTTTGACCTTGATCGAAAGCTAGTCTTAGTTCTATAGATGTAACTATCTAGAACAAGGAAGATACGTTTCTTTCAGATACATAGATCTGCATATTTTTCAAATGTTTTAAATCCAGGCATCTCTCCACATAGCGCACCTGATCATAACTTTTTTAAGTACAATCATTTTATGGACGCCTGTTTGTTGCTTTGCGAAGTAAAGTCCAGCAATCGGTAGTAGCAGGCGCGTCGAAGTTCAGTTCTTTAGAATGACTTTGTTTTATCCTTCGTAGTCGATAGACCGACAGAGATGAGTCCACAAGCCTTAATATGGGATAGGCTGTAAGTGTATATGTATGCTTATCCTACATACACATATATGCTTGTGTGTCTGTAAATTTAAAGATCAGCAATAATCTTTCAAATAGGACAAGCATTATCCCTATAGAACCAATTTTTTTGCCGGTTTCTAGCGTTACACTTTTGTGGACGCGATGCGAACCGAGCAAGGGTTGCCCCCCACTAACTCTAGAATCTAATTAGTCGCAATGAACTGATTATGTAAGCCGGTCATTTGTTTGGCATATAGTGTCAATAACATACCTACACAGTTATTAGAAAGGACTAAAATAGTTTGGTACTTAGGTAAAATCAACAAGTGGATGAAACCATCACCATGTGCCGTCCGGCAAACTGGATGCAAAGATGTCAATCAATTGCAAAGCTGAATTTACCTGATATCTCTTTTTTTATTAGCCAATATACACAGCTGTTAGTGTTACTACCCAACGAGGTGGTCCGTAACGGTAGTAGCCGTACAGTGCGGTTGTTGAGAACATTATGAGTCTCTAACACATCTATCTCTCTATCTCTGCCCTAGAATTTCTAGCCCTGCACGATGAGTTTCGGTCTGTAAACGTTGTGATTCATATTCATAATAAGCGTTCACCGCACAGCCACACGCTACTAGCACCAACTATATCGCGCGTCTACTTCGTATCAAATAGGTGGCTTATCATATAAAACTGCCAATTACGATTTATGAATTTCTATCTTTAATTCAATCCTATACACGACGCTACAATAGGTAGTTCCGCACAACGCGCTTCGATTGCCTCGTGACCTTCGGCACTTTCTAGGACCTGTCCTTTGAAAGTCTTCTTATATATTACGCTTGCACCTGTTGGACAATCGTTTCGAGTGTCAGTATCAATTCTATCGCTGACCGCTTCAAGTTGGATTGCTGGGAGAATGTCGCCTAATGCCACGGACGTACATCGACGTACACAGCCATACAAATCTGACTTTAAAAGAATAGTTTTGTCGTACGTCCAACAGCCGTTGCGGATTCAGTTAGAGCCGTTGCAGCTATTTAAAGCGAGTAACGATTCTAGCATGACTGACTGGACGAGCTAGGTCATATCTGTCTATATCAATGACGCGGATGGCAATGCTGATTGTGGTTATATTCGGACTTTACTAAGCGGTTCCTACTAGTTGCTCGTCATAATCCATCACCTTGTGCAAACCGCTTAACCAAACGCTAGCTGTACGATGGCATGGTCGTATAGCTACCGTCCACCAAGATGTCAGTACTATTCTATCTGGATTCTATGCATGGATCGAGTTACGAGGCTAGATACATTAAATCAATGGTGGGGGTTGTGACTAAGCTCGTCGCGGAGCTTGAGTGCTAGCGTAGCCCGACGTCCCAGCAAGGCCGAGCGGCACAGAACGGAAGCGGCCGCATCAGGAACAGCAGCAAATTCCATGCCTGTCTCGTCACCGTCTCGAATATCGCGGTACGTTGACGCATTGCGATCTTGGAATTTTCTGAAGCGAAAGTGTTCCCCACCACCCAAATAAGCCCGACGAACGAGTCAGCTAAAGAGAAGAAAAGGTTTCAGCGAGGGACTTAAAGGGAACCGGGTTTTGCTTGCTTGCCTGCCTGCCTGCCTGCCTGCCTTATAAATAATGGGTTGAAGGACAATTCGCCGGACAGACGGCTAGCTCTCTCACTATTGACGTGGGTGATCGCAGATGGCACCGCCGCAGATATCTGGCTGCCGCTGCTCTTGCGGGTCTTATGGCAACTACAGCTGCGGAGCCGAAATGAAGGAGAAACTGTGTTTCGTTCGTCGGTTATAGCTTTCACCAAATATCTATCATCTCCGCATTGTAATGTTTTAGAGTCGTGATGGCCGGGAAACGAGATCGAATTATAGGAAGGTAAGCAAAGTGAACTTTGTCGAGCTAAAAGTTTCATACTGGCAGAAATGCGAAAAAAATAGATCGGGACTACTGTTTTATGTTGTTTTCTGCTCAGACGATGTACTGAGTATTGATTTGTTATTATGAACTTATGTTGTTTGCAACATTCTCTCTTGTGAAAACTCTCTCAGAGTCTCTTGTGACAACATGCTTGTTTCCGACTTGTGTGGTTCGTAGACTAAGTGAAGGTAACTTTGTTGCATTTGCTAATGTTTCTATTCCATCCGTAGACCAGTTTTTGAATAGAACTGATGCCAGCTTCATTCCACTAAAAACCAAAGTAATGAACGCTGCAAGAAAGGAACGCGGAAATTGAAATGTCGAGAGAGAAAATTTACATTTGCTACCTGAAATATATCTCCTATGTATGATCTGACCTTTGTGTTTTTGTCTAGCTCAAGGGTTTCGCCCCTTACATAAATATAAACATATGCCATATGAGAAAAGCGCACACAACCTTTTTAGCAGACAATTTAAATTTAGAACCCTAAATGATTTAGGTGTTCCGTGAGACAGCTGGCGCCTAGCACAATGCATTGTATAATTTTACCAATGAATGGCATTATGCACTATCCATGGGATCCTGCCCTGCCTTATAATGACAATATGCAGCTGCTAGAACCACGACGGCATTCGAGGAGGTTACACTAAGCAATAAACACCATTTGCACCGCCAACGACCTACGATGGGATTTTGTAAGAAGAGTATCGACCTCTACACAGGCTGACGAAAGTTTCATTAATGCCACGGAACTCGTTTCAGATATGGGAGATTTAGGATAGGCGAGCCACAGTGTATTTGTACAGCAACACGTGCGGGTGTGATATGCAGTGAAGAACCGAATCGTCTTCTACGGGCGATAGGACGTGAAAAACACCTTTTTTTTTTTTTGTATCCTGCCTATGATATGGCGCATGTGTCCCAAAGAAATAGGTTGGCCTGTCATCTGAGAGCATGTTAGTTTTTCTTTAGCAAGTAACTACGCATAGTGTACAGCGTACCGCTTATGCATCACCTCGATTTCCTGTCAGCACTCGCAATGTGTACGTAAGCCTTTAGGCACACTTAGAAGACGTACGTAGAAAGGAACAAACAGTTTCCGTAGAAAAAATATATCTAAAGCTAATATGATCTATATTCTGGCTGTAACAACAAGCTATTTTTACAATGTCCGTATTTGTTGTCACGTGTCCGTTTTCAGCGATAGAAAGCTAGCAGAAAAACTAGTTGAACAAACCAATGGGACCGGTCTGGGCTTCATTCAGGAGAACAGTTATGTGCAGGCTAGCCTCTGTTGATGTTCATTGTGCGAATCGAGGAGCTGTCTATTTGCGCTCAGTAAGGTCTATCTCGAACAAGTTCTCGACGCATGCCACACTGCGCTATAATTATAGAAGCTCATCATTCCTTTGTAGAAATAAACTTTCTAAATATACGCAACGAGAGTTTTATGTTGCGTATATGAATATGATATAATATAGTAATCTCATACATCTAATTGTAGGATGCTACCGAGCAAATTCATCTAGGCGGTCATAGCCATCTTCGTGGAGCTGTGCCTATCACCCTTTAGATATGTAACTACCCGCACCAGGTTACGACGGAAACAGTCTGTATAAAACGTTAACCACACACTGACCAAGCTTTCGGTATTTCTACATCTAAAAAGCAGAGTGGCCATTGGCCTATGTTGCCTTAATCCACACCTGTAGCTTATTTATGGGAAAAGCATCCACCATCTCAATCGACTTCCATCATTTCGTTTGACATTTTAGTCGTATTGGCTTCTCGTCTGTTTAAGGTTGAAGGAAACAAGATGCCTCAGACGGGCATTTACCCGCCAGTATTCGAAATTCGCTCAGTGTTCGTAGACTCTACTGTGTTCTTTGCAATAAGTGGAACCTGTATTTGGAAGTGGCAGTCTTCGATTGAACGCGCTTCGATGTATATGCTGTATGCGAATGCAAGGTAGCCATGCGGACGAATTATATCTGTTAATTCAGTTGAAATATTGGGTAGCTTCATCAATAAAACAACCAATGTATTATAATAATGTTTGCAATTAAATTAACGTTACGTCTACAAACGTCTATGCATTTCTTCCATTCCCAATCTCTACGTAAAGTGAGAAAGATCTAATTAAATTAAATCTTGAGCAGGACTGGCCGGACAGGGGCAATATACGTTCCTATGGCACATGCACCTCTAAAAAGAATGGAAAACCTCGCATTCATAAATAACTTCCGACCATTGTCGGGTAAGCCTCCTTTAGCTACCATATAACATTAGAACAATTAAATAAAAATTTGGCAGACAAAGAACGGCACACCTGATCGGTAGGGTTTCATTGCAATCCTTATTAAAAAATTATTATTAAAAAAAAACCTAAAACAATTACGCCATTAGGTGTTATTCATACTGTGCATTAGGAACATGAAGGGGTATATGTACTGCTTTGTGTTTTCTTCATTTGAACCGATACAGCGACGAAGAACTCTAGAAGTTCTTAAAATATATTTTTCTTTGTGCGTACTATCTCCGTTCTATTTTTTGTATTTGAGTGCCGGCAGTTCAGCGAAATCGACAATCACTGACGCCGTTCTCATGGAGGTTTCTGAAGACAACTTCCCTTACTTTTTAGTATATCCAGCGCTTGTCACACATTTGCAGGTTAACGGAAGTTCCAGATGTTTCTAGGAGACATGGTACATACTTTTACAACTACTATACGTCATCTGTATTTGATGCCGTCATATGCACATATGCTGCGTAAAAATAGGGTACTCAACGAAACGACTGCGGGATTAAAATTGTTGATCTTATTTGAGCGCCCATTATTAATCGCATTGATTACTAGTTTTGACTGAGCTCATTATGATTCCTTCCAGGTCTTTCTGAAGAACACGCGCGTCGCTATTTCGGCCAGATTCTGTCAGCTATCATATATTGCCACAAGCTTCACGTAGTTCACCGGGACCTTAAGCCCGAAAACGTCGTTTTCTTCGATAAGCTGGGTGTCGTTAAGTTGACCGATTTCGGTTTCAGCAACAAGTTCTTGCCTGGAGAGAAACTAGAAACCAGTTGCGGATCGCTAGCCTATTCCGCTCCTGAGATTCTGTTGGGAGACTCTTACGATGCGCCGAAAGTCGGTAAGCAGTGGAAATATACCCCTACGCGCATGTGTGCTTTACCATGTTTCAGGTATAATAATAATTTCCTGTCTCTAAGCCACTAGCATTGCGTGGACCCGTAGTCCATGTGAACGAGTACACAAAAGAAAATAGTCCCGCAAATTAATTAGGAAGTGGATAGCAGCCCAACGAGATAGCTAGCGTTATTCGTGTCCACTGAAGACGGACTCGTTTCCAAATCAACTGGGAGTAACTTATGCACGTGGACGGCTTATAATAGTCGGCCGTAACCTGTCTCGGCTCTTCCTCACATCCTACGCTAATAGAACTTAGAAGCGGAATGGAGAATGTCGTCTATTGGCTACAAAAAAGGGGCTTTCATGTAAAAGCGTCCTTTAGCAAGTAGGCTCAGTTAGCCGTCTTTACGTTATTGATCTAAAGAAAAGTTATATTGGTGATAGTTTCATTTATAATCCACTCCATCTATATGCCAAATTCGGTTTTCTCTGATCATTTATCTGGCCCCAGTGGTACATCCCGATATGCTTAAACAAATCAGATTTAATAAGATGGCTGTATTTTGGAAATATGCCGACAATGTTTTTTTATATCTTTCAGGCATGTTTTTAACATTAATAGAAACTACATCATTTGCCAGCATATGGCTTTGACCTAGGACAATAGAGTTCGTACTTAGCGTTTCCATGCGCTGGGGGTGGCAGACGTCGAAAACTTCAATTCGAAGGTAACGAACCGTCGCAACGAGGCATTCCACCTTTTTTTGCACGTAAAACTATTAGCATCAGGGTGGCAAGTTTACACTTATAGTACTTTCAGTCGAATCGCAATTTTTCCCTTACGCAAGAGGCGTTCTAGTAGGAACTTTCCGGTTGTTCTATTTCGAATAAAGTGGAAGATTCGAATCAAGAATACGTTAAGGGGAGAAGCGTAGTTTAGCGTCACTTAATAGGCCCTGATGCCCTAAAACGCATCACCGTGTACGATTCAGTAAAGGAATAGATTGTTTCTGTTTATCTGTATTGTAGTAGAAGACAACTAGCAGAAAATCAGTCCTACAATTACCATGCCTTTTCGTCAAAGGCAGCAAGGTAATTGTCCCGTACAAATAGACACGGGAATTAATTTTAAATTCACTATTATACTCAGTGCATTAAGAGAGATATTGCTGTAACTATGAAAATATTGTTCGCTGCATTCTGATAGAATGATATGTGTAGTATATGAAATGCGCAGTTTTAGCCTAGAGGGGCACATTGATCTTCTCGAACCATTGAGCTATGGTTGTAGCATGTTGACACTTCAAGAAGTTTGTATACAGTTTTTTTGGTTACTCTCGTAAGATTATGGGACCGTTCTGGGAGCCTCTTGTTATAGGTCTATGCTTGAATGGAAACCTTAGACTGAGGTCGTTTAAAATTATGGTCGATTTCGACGCTGGTGCAGTATCTTGCAGTGAGCTTTAAGCCTATAGATATAACCTGTGATGGTCTAATTGGAATTGGCTGTCTTTCATTAAAATTGCAGTATTTTCCAAGCTAATGTCTCTTATTGACTGTGTATGACAATACGCGATGCCATAAAGAATCCTCCATGTAACAGAGCACTTTTTCTTTTGCGTAATGTCGTCTTTCTCTAGACGTCAAAAGATTACAGCGTTAGCGTCAGACGATAAAGGACTTGTTACAACTAACTCGCTTCGTAAGAGCTAACAGTTGTCACCGTTTGTCAATTTCAGACATCTGGAGTTTGGGAGTATTACTGTACATGTTAGTTGTTGGACGAGCGCCATTTCAGGAAGCCAATGATAGTGAAACGCTTACAATGATTATGGATTGCAAATACCACGTTCCCGGACACGTTTCTCATCAATGTAAAGCACTTATAGGTGTGTCTATTCAATAACGTTTCACCAGATGCCTGTCTGTCGAGCTCTCAATGTTATCCACCTGCCTACAACTCGAAAGGAAAGAAAAGCCTCACTATTTTTCTAATCTGCCTTGAATATTGTTTTGTCGCCTTTAGGCAAAATGTTAGTCCGTAGCCCAGAAAAACGAGCGACTCTGGAGCAGATTGCCACCGACGAGTGGCTACGTGGTCTTGACGTGGCTCAGCTGGAGGCTGGACCCCTCGTAGGTCGTGAGCAGCTCTCCGAAGATGAACACCAGCTGATTGTACATAAGATGGTCCAGGGAAATATCGCCTCAAAGGAGCAGATTCACGAGTATGTTGGACCTATATGTTGAAGCTAATGCTGAATAATTTGTCGAAACGTTATGAATACAGTTCGTATATGCTTAGATTAAGTCTATCTGCCATGACATTGCTCCTGTTCGTTTGTATCCATTTTCTTTTAAAATAGAGATACGTTTTTGTTTATATATCCATCTCCTTTTGTTTGTTCCCGCGTTTCTATGTACGAAGGGCTCTCGAAGAGAACACATATGACCACATAACAGCAACGTACTTTCTTCTCGCGGAGAGGAAGCTTCGCTCTACTCGATTGGGCGTCAAGACGCCCACCCGTGGACGCAAGCAAATACTCGCCCAGCCTCCACGGGTCGCGCCAGGCGCCCAGGCGACAACAGGAGCCACAACAACTACCAGTGCTGATCCGCATGTTACAGGCTGTATGATCTCACGCATTGGAGCCGAAAAAGCCGCTGGTCCCGTTACCTTGCCCGACTCGCCTAGAGCGAAGACAAGTAGCGCAGCTACTGTAGCCACCGCATCAGAGACAGCAAAATTTCCAAGTGCTTCTACTCATCTGAACAACAACAATAACAAGGTTCATATCAAGGATGGCAGCAATGGCTATAGAGATAATAACACTAGTTGCAGCAATAACAGTACTGGGCTAGAGGCAGTGGTAGACAACGCTCGACCAGCGTTGATGCAGTCGACATTTTGGACCCCGATGAGTACAGGGTCGTGCGTAGCCGGAAATACGGCCGTGGACAATGCACTGAGCAGCACTGGAGGTAATTCGCTGGATGCGCTCATGATTCCTGCGCGCTTGGCTAGGAAATGCAGTATCGTCCGTGAGGGCGAAGAGGACGAAGCCGGCGCTAGTCCTGGCCCCTCGCCAAAGATCAGTGCTGCAACTATACCTGTCGCAACGGTTAGTATCAAACTTATTAATGAAGAAATTATGTGGAGTAAGCAGAGCTTTTGATAAATCTATAAAATGTGTAACGGGAGAATAATATATCTCGCTTGTAGAGTAGAAAGGTGATTGAGAATTTAAGGTGTTGCCTCGAATCTGCTATGACATAATTTATGTTTTTCGAGCGGTACGCAGTTCGTACGGACAGTGTGCATCCTGTAAAATAAACGATGCCCCTGTCAGCCATATCGTCAAGCCATGCTTAGACATTCCAAGGCCACGCTTCGTTGTCGAGTGAATTGAGGGAAATTATTAGAATTTCTATTATGGTTATGTGTTGTAGGTATAGCCATTTCGGCTCTTTACCTCATGCTTTCATAATGATTAAAAGGTTACTGCTTTAATGTCATGTAAACGACTCTAGTTGTCTGACATGATCGTCTAGCAAAAATATATAATAGCTTTATATTGTATAATATTCTATTCTTAATACCTCGCGTTAACATTTTTCCCCTATCTAGGTTACTTCTCCGTGAATAAACAATGGGAAAGCTATTCATTTTTGAACATTTTTACAGTATGATCAAAATAAACCAACCAGGACATAAACAAGACAAAAAGCCGCTTAAGACTGCAGTTAAACTAAATACATTGTAAAAAAATGCCGCCAAAGATACTATTTTCTAATAAAAACATACGTGTTTTAAGAAAAGCGCAAAATTATATTTTTATTCTCTTATTTAAATTCTCTATAATATCTTATCTATTTAAATTATATCTCGACCCTGCTGTAAATTATGATATACATTTTTCACCATCTATTGCTATACATAATATTAATTTTAGAACTAGACATTTTAAGAAAAACGTTGCTTATTACTGTCAAACGTCAATCAAAACCCAATTTAGCGTGCCCTTGAAAATGGTAATGTAATTTTTACCCTTATTCGTCGAGCTTACATAATGTAACATGGTTACAGATTATAGAAAAAGGGTCGAGCCCAGCTAGCGAAGAAGGTTCATCACCGTGTCCAGGCCATCCATCTGCAGGGGCGTATAACAGCAGTGTCCGACAAATGCTCTCGCTGCCGACTGGGGCTGGTGCAACTGGTTCCACCTCCCAGCAGCAGCTGTGCCCCTCTGGAAGTTCTGCCGAAGACGAGTCAATGGACAGCGACGTTAACCAGCAACTCAGCCCTGCAGGTAATAAATCTTATTGACACGTTTGTATAGCATGAAAGACTATTTAGTCAGCGATTTCGTTGCTAATTAGGTAAATCTGAATAGAAGAAATCGAAGAACGATCGTTTCTTTCCTAAATTTTTCTATCACTCTGTCGAAATGAAGAGTGAAAGCGCGTGTGAACCGATCATGGTTCGTTTCTGCTACTTATATGTTCGCCCGGGACGTAAATGACACCGTTATGAAATAAATGCATCAAAAAATTGCTACTCATTGTGCTTAATACACGACTCTGATCTCTCGAATAACTTAGGTTTACAAGCTCCATGTGAAATAACTTCAAAGCCTGTTGCAGTTTAGTTATTGTTTATAATAAGAGAAGAAGACAACAAATAATTAAGTTGCTTGTCTCGGCCAGCTTTGGCGACCTTGTCGAGTCCATATAATCTAACGGAGATTGAAATACCATAGAGATGTAGGCCTTGTGAGATGTCTTGGATTTGTCTAAAGGTGTGGCAGAATGGTTTTAGAGACCAATGTCTACATTTTCATTCGGTATTATCTCCTTACTGTGCTAGGGCAAAAATGCCCCTAGGAATTCCGTTTACCACTTTCTAGACTGTGCTCCGTGTCTCTGTTCTGAGAAAAATCAAAGCTTGTATTTATTTGTTTATCCAAAAGTATCCAGCTAGGGTATACACTATAGAGCCGATAGAATATCAACGACGAAAGCTTTAATTAAATGTTCGTGGTTTTCGTATTACTGACGAGAAATTAATTTTTTTTTTTTAGAATTTTCTATGCTAACCAGCCTATGAGAATTCTCTTAGGCTGAAAAGCACCTTTTTTTTTTTTTTTTTTTTTTTTTTGATGGAACTGTAACGGAAGCGAAGCGGAGCTTTGTAATTAAGTTGGAAGTAACGCATATGAAAGAGATTAGTCCAGACATATTGATACACTATCAGCTCGTTACTTTCGTTCATAATGATTCGTATAGCAAAAAAAGATCATGTGTGTTTAGATGATATCGTTTACGAAAAATTTTAAGTCACTCAAGTATTTTTTACGTTATCTACGACGATCATTTTCTTTCTGCAGGCTGGCTGTCACGACTTCAGTGGCGGCGGATATTTTTCCAGTTGTGGATATAAAGACTTTACCCAATTAGCTAGATGAACTCATGAGCCTCTATTGTGTCAGATCTGACTTTACTAAATGAACCAAGTTAACGCTAATCGATAGTCCCATATTGACTGGCCTGCACCTCGTAGTCATTTTTGTACCACTGATTAGTTTCCGTTGGACAACTGCGAGACTAACGGCAAATAGCAATGGCAAACAGAACACGGGAGGTAAAGAAAGTTTCAACTGCCCCTACTAAGTCCATACAGCGGAAAAGGGATCTATACTTAAGCCTAGAAATCACCAGCAGTTCAATACATTGCGATATGTAATGTACCGTTGAATCCTATCAAAATCCGTGGAGTTAGCCATCCGTAGTGGCCCTATTTCAGACGTGTCTCAACCGTGTGATCTCTCGATTTACCCCGAGCAAACTGCCGATAAAGTGCTAATATCAAAAAGCAATTCAGGTTCGCTCCCTGTAGCCAGCTTCGAATTTTCATCTCACCACCCTGCCCACAACCCGATCACGCATGATAAGAAACAATAATAAATGTGCCATATATATATAAGCCTTTCGTATACATGTGAGCTCATTGACCACAACGTAGATGCCTATGTGTTACTATGCTTTGCTAAACTATTGAATTACTTCCTTCTGGAACTAATCAGTTGCGCCGGCCGTATGTGATGAGCGAAACGGGACACGACGACCGGATATCTGTAGTAGACCCTTGTATCAACTGTTTTGAAATCGGCTCTTTGTTCCTTATATCTCCCGATCTCAACCTGCATAAATTGTTAACTTACACTCTCCAAAATCGTACCCCTGCGCAACATCTCCTCTTGAAGTCGAGTGTGTTTAGGTACAGCGTGAATAACGTGCAACTTCGCAGGCCTACAGAAAGCAAAAAATACTCATCCGTTCCTTTTGATGACAGAAAACTTAGGATTCATGTTTTATGCCTAAAGATATCTGACGTAACCTTCCATCAACACGTCTACCTTCCATACAGCAACCAGCCAGAAGTTACAGTCACGTAATCCGTTGCTAGCTACTAATCATGTAATCAGTCAACAGTTGGAGTGCTGGATGCTCTTACATTAGAAACGCTTTGAAGGTTTTCATAAATGTATGCACTATCAAAAACGAGCAATATACACTACAAGATAAAGCAAAAGTTTCTGGACAGTTACGAGAACGTTTTCCAACGCTATATGAAGACATCTTAAACTATCTAGATACTTTTTTTCTTTATATTGTATGTAAAACTTAATCAAAAGAACAATATAAATAGTCAAAAGCGTAAAACTGAGTAGAATCACGCTTCTACGTTTCCACTTCTATTAGTACATCTCTAATTATTAGCAAGCATGACATGAGAAGGGTTCAGAGCGCTCTGACGATAGACATGTAGCCAACCTTCCTCGATCATCCCATTTATGTTTGATTTCACCGACTAAACGAAGAAATACTTAACTCGAGTTAAACCGATATTAAAAGATCGAC
Organism: Varroa jacobsoni; assembly: GCF_002532875.2. Taxonomy (NCBI): domain Eukaryota; kingdom Metazoa; phylum Arthropoda; class Arachnida; order Mesostigmata; family Varroidae; genus Varroa; species Varroa jacobsoni. The sequence goes on along the minus strand of NW_019213242.1, from coordinate 273,455 downwards.
CATATTACTATTTTATTGGGTTTGCCGTATGCTTTTGGCGGCAGATACCGCCTGCGCTGTCCTTTTCTATCCTAGTCAAACAGCAATCAAAAACTAACGAATCACTAATTATAATAACTGCTGACACCCTTTTTTTTACTGTGAAAACTATAAGACTATACAATTCAAGTGGAAAGGAATCACTTTGTGATATCGTAGAAGAAATGCTCCTTGTCCCATTGTGTGCACTACTCATTTCTTCTTTAGCAATCATTAATTGTGGGTCACCCATCTGGACCATAATCGCTTGCTAGCTAACCGTCTTGTCCATGCTGCCCACTCACTATACCCACGCTGTTCGATGCCCTCGATGTACTGCTCGTTCATTCGCCAGGCCAACCTGTGGGGCGTAAGTTGCACGCTGTAAAGTCCAGTCCACAGCTTCTGCAATCCGCTGCCGCCGCAACATCCTCACCTGCTGCCGTGACTCCCGGGAACACGGGTTCCTGTACGTCGGCCTCCACGAGCGGTGGCCAGGCCATATGTACGGCAGGTGGAGGGTCAGCGACGATGACAGGTGGCGTTTTGACAGCTGCCACCCAATTAAATGCGAGGCCTGGAAGCCTTGTTGCCGGCGGACTCAATACAGCTTCGAGGCATCGAAGGCTCAGCTGTTCGAGTTCCGAAAATGATGATGACGACGATGACCCAACATTCCGTAGGCTGGAACGAAGTAAACAAGAGGAGGATACAGAAGCCGAAGGTCGGCGAAGAGATTCGATTGCAGCACAAATTAACCGAGGTAAATGACGTCATTTGTAGAACTAACCTTTGTTTTCGTTCAACAATGGGTGAATATATGTGTGTGAGAACGGTTTTTTATGAATAATCTTTGTTTCTTTTATGCTGTTGCGTGCGGTGCGATTGCGTTGGGTTTGCTAAGTTTCACTGTTGCACCCTAGGTACAGCGTGGTTAAAAAGTGATTGATCCAAACGTATTTGCTACTAAGCGCTTAAAGGTGTACGTTAAATGCGGTAACAACTTATTATAATAACTTAAATAAGAAAAACTATATTTTGGAGCACGGGGGATTGTGCTTGAGGTTCCAATAGCCCTTTACGGTTCTAAGCGGAGTGTGCTTTCTTTTAAGTCAACTTATGTGTAACTTGTTTCATTTTTGTCGGTTCTGAAGTACACAACACAACATTTGAATATGTATGTCTTTACGAACGAACGAACGAATCATATAGTTTTTAAGACAGCCTCCGAAATGACACACAACTCACTAACCTCTTAATAGATTTCACCATTTTTAGGCATTCTGTGTATGACTAGTCTGAAACCGCCAGATAAGGACTAATATGATCTTCTCTTTCGAAGATGTCCGGTTCGCTTAAGCGGTTTTGATGAATTTGGACTTTATTTTTTCAGTGCAGATTATTGCTGTTAGTAGTATATAACATCAATAAGCTAATTTGACGTCTTATCTTCAAGGGGACCATTTACATAAACTCTAGCTTGCACATATGGCCATGAATAGCAAAGGCTAACGATGTACGGGTAACATACTGTCATCAGCACCCAAACATTGTGTATGTCTTTGTACCATAAAGTGTATTTGAAACTAATTCGCTCCTCTTTCTTTCATATTCTTTTTCTACCCGTCGGTTTCCGTTCGACTCCTGCTCTCACAACAGAGAAACGTGCTTCGGCTTTATCCGTAGCAGCGACGCCTCCTGTGGCCACTCCCGAGACGGAAATATTACCAGCATTAAATCTCAGTCATCTCTTACGGCATGATTCAGTACAATTTATGGATAAGAGTGACTCGTCCTCTATACACGGAGGCAACGAAACCCATCACGAATCGACGAGCTTACGGGAAAGTCGCAAAGTCAACGATCAGTCTCCAATAGATTACAGAGATGAGGTCGTCATTCAGGCCGTCCCGCGCTCACCTGAGCTCACGCAGAGCAAATCAATCGACGCATCGATGAGTAAATCAATTTCAGCTTCAATCGCTGCCGCCAACAACAACAACAACAACAACAACAACAACAACAACAACAATAACAACAACAACAACAACAACAACAACAACAATAGTCACCAAAGAGGAAAGAATCGTACCAAACGACTAGTCGATGTCAAGCTCGCGTCTAAATGCTGCAGCATATGTTAATTGGCTAACACTATAAAAGAAAAACATCGCGTTAGGCTTACCATCTACGAAGGAACCATAGTTGGAAAGGACTGTGTGAGACAAGTGTATGAGCTTTTTCAAAATGTGCAATCAGGAGAAAGGTGGGGTCGCGGGTGGATTGGAGAAATATAGTGATAGACAATATAGATTATTATTGTTCTTAGTACGATTAGCGATTTGCACCAGCATCCAGGATGGGTAACAGGCCAAAGGTTCGTATGATGCTGCGGTGTATGGTGGAGAACGGTGACCCAAGCGATTTATGTAATATTATGTTTATGTATCTTGTACGAAGCAAAATCTAAATGCTTCCTTAATTAATTCAGAGTGGGTCAGTAGGATGTGAACGCGTTACTCGAAACAGACGGCAGTCGGGTTTCTAGCCTTACAAAGCATGTAACTATTGCAGACAGCCCGCGTATGCTCTCGTCTCGTAAGGCTCACGTGTAACAACATGATAGCTTGTAAATCTTGTCTATATTCTGTTTTAGTAGAACACCAGCTGTGTCCGTAATTAGCACGGCATTTGTAAAGAGGCGTGAATAAACCTATTAATGACGATGCAAACATTGACCCCCTATTGAATAGTCCTGTGTCTTTCTAGGCCTTTCAATTGTACTTTCTTTCTTGCTGGTATTTAGGCAGCTGGTACGGCCTAACCTCAAGCTGCGGATGGAGACTGCTACATTGACAACCAAAACCGAAACGCTGATCATATAGGCATTAAATGTTACCGGCTGGAACTATCGGCATATATTATACCATATACATACATCCGTAGATAGTATAAATGAATCTATTTATTAAAAATGCTAACGGATACTGCTGAACGAAGCTACTGTTATTATTTTTGGAATGAATGGCTGGGTGATGCCAATTTCAACAGCGATCTTGTAAAAAACTGATTGATTCGTCTGAGGGTAAAGGCGAATGAGAGGGATCTGAAAGAGGTCGGCAAAAATCTATCTCTGACGCCGGCCGTCTCATGTTTTCTCAGTCAGCAGTGCCAGACTTCTCTGCTAAGATATTAGGCAGATATAAACTTGTATGATTTTTCGTTTTTATCATTAGACGGCTGATTGCTCAGTACTGAGATAATTAGCACAAATAAAACATAGTTGTATGCGTGCTCACGTTCAACAATGGATCTGTGTCTTCGTCCCGTGCCGACAGATATCGGTACGACAAAACTGTATCATCGAATAGAACAGAAAATACGAGTGAGACATGTCAACAACTATTAGTTAATAATTCACTATGAGAATTGCTAGAACGCGGCTGGAAGAGACGACTGTATATCTGCTGCAATAGGACCCAGTGGCAGCAGAAACCTGCTTTGCAATTATCGTCGCCGTATAGAAGGCGTCGTGATTGTGGAGCTCGTACTATAGATCCCGGCTATCGCCAACAGCCGTTGGCACTCTGTACTAAATAAGAAGAATCTGTAAATTATTTCGCATATATATGTCAATGTTAAAAATATAGCCATAAATACGTATAAAAAAATAGCCACAGAACGACAAAGATCGGAAAAAGGAACGACAACGGAAGCCAAAACCAAGTCTAACTATCTAGCTACTTATCGAAACGTAGATAGCAAAAGATGACCATACATCTGTAGGAGAAAATTTCATATGTTCTTTCAGAGATTGAATGTGAAACTATTCAAAAACCCATGCCCTTCTACATGTGTATATAGGACGCGAATATGTATTGCAGAATCTCATCTAAAATTGTTTGATTGGAAAAGTAAGAAAGGGAAGGAAAGGAAACATGGCTCGTGGTAGTATGATTATGTACTATATTACTAGTAATTATAGTCCTGTACATACGGCATTCATCGTCGACCAGCCATCGTCCAACTGTCTACGATATACTACTTCAGTTCAGATGTTAGTTAAATAACATGTAGTAATACATGTTTGCTACCTCCACCAAACTAGTTGAAACTGTTACAAGAGGAAACAGTCATTACACAATCAACCACTCAATTCTCTATAACTCAACTAACTCGAAAGAAAATCATTTTGGCACATTTTTAAGCAAATCATGACATCTTTGACTATTGTTCTTTTCAATCCGTGTGTATTATATGTCCGAGCTCGCTCAACATGGAAGACTGACATCTTCACGATGGGCCTGCTGGCCAGCGCTAAGTGAGGCGAGCGTTTATACACGTTAGGTAAACGACATGCCGCTGCAGAGATAATATAGTAGCAACGGAAAGCTCTCCTACTGCTGTTGCAAGGTGCTAGCATGAAATCTTGCTGGTCACATTGAACAGTTCGTTTTCCTCTGAATCGGCCCCAAGCGGGTTCTTGGCAGTGATCGTGTTTTCAATCAAAGTATGTATCATTATGATCCTCTGTCGTTGAAATGGTGAAATCTTCATTTTTTTTGCCGCTATACAAGTTTGATGTACGGGAATCTGTTTAGAAATTTGGCTGAAATTTCCCTATTTGGAAGCTGTTGAAATTCTGCAAAAGAAAACATTGTAATCTGTGGGAATAACGCCTGGCGAGTATGCGGATGACGAAGAGCCTCAATCAATACGTTCTGCCATCGTGCTTCTTGCGATCCGAGCTCAAGTGCCATTGTGCAATAGCAGCGGCTTGCTTCTGTTTGTTAGTACTGGCTGCTTAATGTAGAAGTTTTTTTCATTAACTCCAGTTGTTTATGATGATACATCCTCGACCGTAATAGATGATCCAGGACTCCTCGTACCTGCACTAGGCCATCCAATAAATTATAGCAGTTGTACGTTTGGCTAGCATACTGCCCGACCGGTTGACGCACCCGGGTGATATAGTTTTCCGCCATTATGAAAAAATATCGATTTTCATCACGAGCCATAACAAGCAAGTGTTTTTACTTGTTTTTGATACTCACTCAACCACTCATCCAGCACCCGTTTATTTATTTCATTTGTTATACCAACCTGACCGAGACGAACAAAAATGGTATATACTTACGTCCTGGCTGAGTACCAATGGCTTCGAGATAGGTCAACTATTGTTAGAGCTCTCAACTCCTCGTTACTCATCCTTAAAGGGATCTTCCACGGGACCCATTTTGTAACTGGAATTGTTTTTCTAAAATTCTCGGAACCAACAATTCACGCTATTATTCAGTGGTAGAAGATTTCTTATGCAATGCAAAGTTTGCAGGGCGAGCTGTCTCCGCCGCCGCTGTTGTTGTTTCACGATGTAGACCATATTCAGAACCGAACGGATATTTGTTGACTCACTTGCTTGCTGAAAGCCCGAGTGACGCTCTCAGATCTCAAAGAGTACAGATGCACCTTGAATAAAGAGGTGTCTCGAAATGTCCCATCAATATAAAATGGCACCATCTTGAAATATGCGAATCAGGCGCTTTTTTTTTTTAAATTTAAAATTAATTTTGATTTCTGTACAGCAAAACCATACGACATAACCAATACAACCTACTTAACGATGTTAATTTATATTTTATTATAGCTACCAATATATATATATTGGCCTATATGCTTATGGTTTAAATTAGAAGCAGTGGTCGAGACTGTGGCTGTTTTGTGCGGTGTGATGATGATGATGGGGGAGAATTGTTTAGGTCTGCCGAGAAAAGTACTATTCGCAGAAATTAATAGCCTCTTTATACAGGGAAAATCTGAGTTACCGTTACTCTGAAGTAATAACAAGTACACTTTCTTGACAACGAAAGTAAAAGTCGAATCTCATAGACGGCACTACACATTCGTCTCTATTAGTATTCCTTGGAATATGTAGCCTGACAAAAATTAAATACGTTTAACTTAGCAGTAGCGAGCTTGAATTGAGGGGCGAATAAGAATGCTTACCTCTATACGACTGCGCGGATGGAGATGTTTGTTTAGATAGGACCTTGCCTTGCATCAGTGTGGACCGAGTGTAAATGTAGACACCTGTCTGGGTTTTTACTGTGCTTCATATACGAATACGAGTGACACTGCCCATTTTCAACATTAAAGCTGAACTTGCACTTTCTATGACTTTGTTGCAGTATTGAATTTTAAGCAGGTAACAGCTGCTTTGATTTACCGCTTTCCCTCTCTAGTTCGGTCCTTAAGAAAATTAATGGGAGCTGCGTATCGAGAGAACATCAGCTCATCTAAACGCTCATCTTCCATGAGAACAGCTCAATTTCAGTGAATGTCAAAACGTGGAGTACGTTTTTTAGGTTTAGAAACGCCCTTTGAATCGTGTTTTCAGCTAGAAAGTTCTCGTCGGCGTGCACGTCATAACCCTTTCGGATCATTCGTTCAAACGATAGGTTCATGTAACGCTATTCGTTGCCGCCCGACGTACTTATCTTTGGTGTACAGACGTTAAAACAGTAGGATTTTCAAACCGAGTTACACAACTGTGCTAGCAGCTTGGTATATCAAAGAAAATGCATTTGATAGTCAACGATTGATTGCTCGCATAGAAAAGAAACGATAAATCAAGAGGGCTAAAATTTTGCGAACATTTATAAATATGAAGTTGAAAAATGGGCACTGTCTCATATTGTAGCCTGGTCACGGACTGCGTAGAACAAGTTCCTGGCGTGTTGTTATAATCATGATAGTAACGGCACCACAATTGCCGATCGTACGTGAACAGGCATTAGAGGACCTGTAGTCGAAATTAGTATTATACTGATCGTCATTATGTTAGATCTACACGTACCCTTGTAGATATCTGCGTCTTGTTTCATTTGGGAAAGCAGACTGCGTCGTTGCCCATCTACGATGTTCTGTGTCGATCGCGTCGTACGAAACCCGGAACTAGTTCTATATCTATGTAGATAGCTTTTAAGCAATCGAAAGACATATTACAAATTCAAGAGGGAAGGCTTGGCGCGTCAATACATCCCGCAACGTGTTGCTATGTATAAATACGTCTTCGTCCAAACGTCAGATGCGCAACGATTCCGAGGTTGTTAGCAACGTCACGAGAAGCTTTAGAAGTGAAGCAAGAATGACGAAAAACGATTTCGATGAAATCGTGCGTTAGCCACTTCACAAGCCTTCACACAAACACTTATGGCGTCGCTGCAGAGTATATATATATATATATATATATCACAAACACACGTACAGCAATTCTGTTGATTCGTAACGCCAGCCAAAGTAAAAAATCAACTATTCCAGTTGTTCGGCAGATTTCATAAGCAACACTTTCCCTACAAATACATGATTTGTGTGCTTACAAGACACCCGGCTTGTCAAAAAGGTCAAGGTCATATACAGGTCTATCCGTACGGAGAGACACGCTTATAGGAAACTGGGCACGTGTCACACGTATGGCCTCGAAGTACACCAGACCTACAAGTAGGAAGTGTGGCGTGAGCCGGGACACGCTAAGGTGGGAGAGGCGCAAAGAAAACTTTCCAAGGTAACGAGAAGAGGTGGTAAACCATGTATCTAGTCGGCGAAAGATGCTTTTAGATGAGAGGAAACGAATATGAGATGTTCGGGTGAAGTACTCAAATATCATTTGCTTATTTGGCTAATTAGAGTGAATATTTATATAAGTATACTTAGATATTTTGAGGAGGAACAAATGGACGCAATGATATGATCCCAAAGCTTCACTACATTTATAATTTTAAACTGTCAGTGGGTACGAAGCAATATGTATTATCCTGTCGGTGTACATAGTCCATTGAAGACTGTAACTAAATACACAGCTGAGACTTAATAAAGTCATTTAAATGTTGTTAAGCCAAGTTGATGGTGTACGCGTTTTTGTTTTAGTCAGTCGTCGCTGAGCGTGATTCTACCGAATTAGCGATGTAGTACGCTTTCTATCGATGGATGAGTGCCAATGTGAAAACGTTTGCACTCATTGTGTAGTACATATGCGGTATGCTTTTCAACTAGCACAGATATTCGGACCTATAGTATGTGCTTACGTCAGTAGTAATATATTGCTTGTTAAGATTCATAGCTGGATCAGTCAATTCGAAATACTTCCTTGCAGCTATCTTTAGCGGACAGACATATCCATTAATCTATGCTATTATGTATCAACATTTTGTTAGGAATTAGGTCAGTTATTGGTGCCAAGTGCGTTATCGATCTTTCTACGTTCTACTAATCGTCATATGGCGACGATGAGAGCATCGACTGCTCCGATAGTTCGGGGCACGTAGGGTTGCCTCTTGGAAACTGGGTTAATATATACACTACAATTTCTGATTGCAATATACGATCGCCCCGGCGTCAGCACGATAACCCTACACAATGGCATTACCATAGTTACGGTAATAAGGAGTAAGCCTTATGTCCATTTAGAAGATCGACTAGATCACGCCATGCTGATGAGCGGTTTAAACTGCCGCGATTTTAATCCTTCACAAACGCAGCTGAAAAAGTAATTAGACGGAGGTCATGTCGGCATCCGAGTAGTCGACGAGCTTTGCTCCCTGATTGACTCTTTAATGCTGGTGCTTCGGTCGCTTCTCGAAACGGAGACACGAAGTAGGTTTGGTATCGAAGCGGTTACGAACGAAACAAAATGAGAGAAAAACACCATCTGTTTGAAGATGAATTAGACCTCGGCCATGGATGCGTATGACTTGAATATACTGCACAGGTACATCAGTCGATCGGACAGTCGATTCCGGCCATAAAGGAGATGCTTCGTAAGTGAATGATCCGAAGTTGTATCACCGGGAAGAGGTACAATGATGAAAATCTGACCCTTTACTACAATACGGAGAACTACGTAGTTGGCTTCCACAAAATTTGCGTGATTTTATTTGACATTTTCATATAATCATCTTACTCTATTCGTACCACTGTCATGCGTGCTTCCACTAAACACTATTCTGCCAACGAGACACGATATATGACACGCTACTTATCCTTTAAAACACTAGTTTTGTCCAAGGTTATTGACAAAATAAGTGACTGAAGATCATTTAGTCTGCCACAATGACAGTGTGAGCTACATATGGTATACAAATTGAAGTTTTTTTTGTTTTACAATTCTAACTCTGATCTTTTATATTATTATAACATTAATCTTTTTCTAGGAAGAGTATCTAATTTTGATGCAGAATGTAATCAACCTGCGGCCAAAAATAATCGATTTCTATCTTGCTGTCACTGTTTCTTCTGAGTGACGGCTACTTCATAACTTCAGTGACTATAATAACATGTATACGTACAGAACGGTAATACGTGACAACGCTAACAGAATCAAGTTTGTATTGATTCGGCAACAAGGTAGAGTGCAGATATTTGCATTTTCTCATAGCACTTATTAATAATAACTTCAGTATGTTATCTGGTAGCAGATTTGAATTGACCTGCTATAGAAAACGGCTAATGGTTAACGCAGACGTTTGTCCTGAGCGGATATCGTTGTGTCCTACAAGTATGAACGTAATGCTCGAGGCACCGTACTTGAACACATCGTTAATAGGACGGACGGACGGACGGACGCTGCCTCACGGCCTGTCAGTGAAAACGTTGCCATCTGAATTCATCTGTAATAGTTGGACAACATTAATGAGGCGTAAAAACCCCGCAGTCAACAACAGGTTTTTAGTATGTTTCTTGGAATTTAGCGCGCATACTATCTGCTAATAAATAGATTCATATTTAACCTTGGCTTTCTATAATGAATAATTACTGTTCCGATGTTTAGAAACACGACGCTTAGATACCTAGCAAGGTAACTAAGTATAAGGCTTGTTGTTTCGAGGGGTCACGTCGAGCATTTTCGGTCTTGCCTTATCACGGGCTGCGAGACCTTCAAACAGAGTGATGCTTGCTTGCTTACTCTATTAGCCGCACTTTCTGACACCTCTTACTGCCTTTATAGGTGAAGTGCAATTTCAGGCCGACGACATTTGCCATCAAAGATAGCTTTGAAGCTCACTACATCTTCATGAACATAGTTGTCGTAATTCTTCTCGTCCTAGCTAAGGCATACAGACACACAGTTTAATAACTGGCTGTTTTTAAGGGCACAATGTTACGTTAAAACATCGTAAATTTACTATTCAAGCATTAGCGGGTTAATTCTATGTTGCTAGTTCAGGAGGTCGTGCTCCAAACCGTAGTTCCGTTAATTATTTGCATAGTTTTTTTTTTTCATTTTTTGCCTTGCGAATATCTATGTAGGCAAAGGTCTAGCTAACTTTCAGGCCTACGGCGAATTTAGCTACAGTTTATGAACGTATCGTTTATGTGTCCTCCTAACTAAAAGTGACTATCATGTTGAAATACACTGAAAACACTATCACGTTATTAAACCAGTGTTAGTTTATTGTACATATGCATATGGCTATTTTTTCTGGCTATCGTAATTCGTATACGAGAGCATATTAGTGGCTTTTATTATATTCCTATATAAGTACATATATATATAGCTATTCGTAATACACCTTCACATACGTATACGTTTTCGTTATAAACACTATCGTATGGAGCACAGAACATATAAATGTAGCTTTATATACAGTACAATACGAAAGAGAAAAGTGTAGGAAATATATTTTTTTTCCATATGGTGTGGTAGTGACTTGAGCACCTAAGTTGTAAGTGTTAACTGTCTGGTTTTAGCCGCATGACCCGACTAGCCCATAACTTCTTAGAATACTACAAGTAAGTTTGTATCGCATCACATCTTGGAATTTCGCCAAATTGGCCGCCACGAATTCACGAAATTCCGTGGATTTTTCTTATCGATTTGGCTTCTGTATGGACTAACAAGGGTGATTTTACATTAGAATACATCTTCGATGGCTTCCTGACTTGCTGTGTTTAGGCTACGTTCTGATCTCATTTCAAATCTCTCCATTAAGTTATATAAGTTTATAAGTTAAATGACTACAGCGCCCTTCCAGCGTTGACACGACTGACATAGGCCCGTTTCGACAATAAGTTTAACATCGTTCGGTTCGATGTTGGTTATTACAGCAGTTTAGTTAGAGCGGAATATATAGAAATATTAGAAATTCTTATCAGCTTGAATAGGCTACTTGTTCCTGTAGTTAATATGTGCTCGATAGAATTTTCGTCAATGGTCCTGAGCGAGACAGGCAGATTTGAGTACAATAGGCGTTTGTTTATGTTTTAAAAAGAGTCGCGAGGACCCTGCGAGTCCAGAGAAGGCTTTGGTCGGAGTGTTACCTTTGAATATGACAATGAAAACTCTCGCGATGGCTATGTGGTATTGAGCGAGTTGATACAGACGTGTGTAGATTTTTGGCGTTTGCAGGTGGACTGTAGACACGTTTTTCTTTTTTTATTTATACTGCCTTAGCTAAATTGGAACTTGGAACAAAGAACTGCGCACCTTAAACTCGCACGATAATCGCTTGGCATTAACGTGGTTTTGGCAAAATTTCACTACTTTTTAGCAGTTTAGTGTGGGCCGGAATATACGCCGTGAGTACGTCGCTTTTTTACCTTTTATATAAATCTTAGAGAATTAATCAGTTAGGCGCAACGTAAAATCTTTTATTTTCGTTCAAAGGAAGTAAATACGTCCAAGTAAATTTATCAACCTGTTTAGCAGTTAAGAGGCCTAAAGGCCCTTTAATTTTTAACTCGGATCCCAGTTTTTTGAGCGCCAGCTTTTGTTCTTCCACCTAAGTAAAAAATGTCACTCTTAGCGTAAACTATCAAAATGACAATTAAAGACGGGTATCTCAAAGCGGAGCAGATTGGCAATGGAAATATCGCAAGTACCTTACGAGCGTACGAATGTAATGGCATGATTACCTTATCCGCAGTATCGTGCACATATAATACACGTACTTAAATGTCCATTGTATAGCAAAAACAGATATTTTATTCTGTATTTGTTAATGCGTGCATGTAATAGGCACATATTTATGGAAGTTACTATTTCTATAGTATTTCTGTATCTATAAAACAGACATCTAGGTTTTTATACGGGTTTCATTGTATCGCCCCCTCATTGCTTCATCCCCCAAAATCTGGGGTTCAACTTGTATAGTGCTACGTGCTGCACTTTGTAGTAATTCAAAAATGTTTAGGAATAATGTCGTAAGTTTTTTTTTTATTTCAGCAAACAAACAGGTATCTGTTTTTTTACAAAAGGTCATTAGAAAAGTCTCGGTAAAAACTTACGTTGTAAATTAACCATGCGTTCATACAGCTATGACTGTACACTGCACGTTCATGGCAGACATAGAAAAACAGGACAGTTTAATATATATATATCATGCTCGGAGCAAAAGTAATACTATTAAAAATAATTACAGTATTGTACCAGCTACGATGTTTTTGGAAAAAGCGTAAACCAACAACAGCTTATTTACATGACATCATTACCATCATATACTCAGTACGGTTTAATTATTCTCTGCGTATGCGTTTATGTATAGCGCTTGGTGACGGTTCGCTGCAGTAACCCCTCAAATAGGTCTCTGCCCCCATTCTCTTGTCTTCCACTTTTATGGTGGTTTATCCACTAATGTTCTAACCCTACATCTTCGTTTACTCGACGATGCTTGAGTAACCGCTATTTTTTTCGATGCATTTTAAAGGGCAATACATGTTCCGTTGGGAGAAAGCCTTTTAGACCGTTCGTCGTTGAAGTGCGCACCATGTAGTTGTAACTTTGCCTACAGATCGTAATTAAAATTGCCTGTTTTCGAGCGGTATATGAGTGGTTACAGTCTTTTATGGTGGGGGATCGTCAGGCACTGGTTGAACGGACTGGGAAGCTGTTGCTGAACAACTGGATGTTTCCGCAGAAAGTCGGTACTTTGGACTCTCCTGTCTTGCTTACCTGCGTTCTCGTTGACTTTTCCTATCTATTAGAAAACGTATCCAGATAAACGCGGTTATAGCAATCATAGGTAACGCGAGTAGCCAAGTGCCATGCTTTGAACGAAATAGAGAAAGGCTCATATATAAAATAAACAACACCAAAGCGACGGACAAATTGTCCCGTCTTCCATATCCTGACCTCCAGTTGGCACCACGTCTAAACGATAACAGCGGATATTTAGAAATGTGACCCAGACCCAAATAATTGATAGTCAACG